>NC_140178.1:9185714-9315714 GCF_963971535.1 Notolepis coatsorum
TGGGGGTGTGTAGTTAGAAGATGCAGAGCGGAGGGGTCTTGAAGGTGTGTAGTTAGGCGATGCAGAGCGGAGGGGTCTTGAGGGTGTGTAGTTAGACAGCATTAACCGGAGGTAGGAGGGAGCCGTTCCCCTTGCTGCACGTTATGCCAGGGCAAGGACCTTGAAGCGGATTCGTGCTGGGGTAACGTGGGCTGACAATGAGTCACTATTGATACCGTAGCACTTTACCGTTGAGAGTTATATCCCCTTACTAGCACACACACACAGACACACGCCCTTCTATGCATAAAAACTAATTTACCTCCTTCCGACTCTATTGTAAGTGCGAAGGCAGTCCAATCAACTCCTCCCCTCCTCGCTATGTTGCGATAATCATTAATACATCCATATGTCGTGGCGGCTACGTGGCGTAGTGGGCAAGGCGCTCGCCATGAATGCGGAGACGCTGGGCTCGCCTGTTCGAGCCCAGCGCTCCACATTGCTTTCAGTTTAGCTGGTCGTTCATACTAATACACATTGGCCGTATTAGGGGGTGGGAAACTGATGGGTGGGGATCGGGCGTTGTGGACAGCGACTCCTACAGGTCGGTTGGTGCGCCTGCGCAGTAGAATCAGGAAGTGTCGGGGGCAGCGTGAGCCTCCCACGCGTTACTCCTCGCCACTGAGAGATCGAGCTGCGCAGGTGAAAAGATGCGACTGCTGTTACCTCAAGTACCGGAGGGGACTTGTGCTATGTATGACTTAGTCCACATTGCAGCCGGCTTGTGGGAGGCAAGAAACAGCGTTCGTGACAGGGGAGGGTTGAATTGGATGATACGAAATTGGGATGGGAGAAAATATAGAAAAATGGGAGAAAAAGTGGATAAAAAAAGAATACATCCATTATGTCAAGATACCTCAGCTATACGGTATAGCCACATTCGGTGTGTCCCATGTTTGAATTAATATCTAACAAATGGAGGCAGCTGTCAAAGCATATGACACGTGATTTAAAGGTGACTATAGGGCAGAGGAACGTAGTAATCCTATAATTGACCTATCCCAAACCCCACCCCATCCTTTCTTGATCCTCCAATCACGACTGTCGCTTCCCCCCCCCCCCCCCTTCCCCGGGACGAGAAGCGACAGTTGCGATCGGTTGAGATCGTCGGTGAGCTAGGTTGAGAGAGAGACGGGTCAATTGGATGGGTGGACAGTACAGTACTGCAGTTAAAACACGGCCAGAGAGGAGAGAACAAGGAATGTTCTAATTTGAGCTGTCAGGCGATGCAGCGAGAGAGAGGGAGGGAGGGAGAGAGAGAGAGAGAGAGAGAGAGGGAGGGAGAGAGAGAGAGAGAGAGAGAGAGGGAGGGAGGGAGAGAGAGAGAGAGAGAGAGAACAAAGGGCAAAGACAGTAATTATGACATATGACATTAGGAAGACACTTTCATATGTCAAACAACGCATGCATTTTTGACAGGTAATTGCTGTATTTAATTTTTTTACACATTGTCGTTGATGGATGGTTGTGCCGTTCACCTTAATCATAGAGAAGAAATACATTTCTGTCCAACGCCCACAGGCCAGTCGCTCTTCCTCGGTCGGTGGAGAGCCAGATTACCCAGCAGCCTCGTGGCTGTTATCCACCCCCCCCCCCCCCCCCCAAATCAATAGCCAGGGGATCAGACGGAAAACCACAAGAGAGAAGGATGGAAGACAGTAGGGATTAATGAAGGAATCAATGAGTGAGTGAGTGAATCAATGAAGGTCCATAACCTTGATTTTAAACCCAACCCTAACCATAACCACACTGTTACCTTAAACTAACCATAACCTTAACCCTAAACCCAACCCTAACCATAACCGTAACCACACTGTTACCTTAAACTAACCATAACCTTAACCCTAAACCCAACCCTAACCATAACCACACTGTTACCTTAAACTAACCATAACCTTAACCCTAAACCCAACCCTAACCATAACCATAACCACACTGTTACCTTAATACACAATTATATCATACAGTAATGTTAAATAACTGCCAGCTATTGAAAGATGAAGTAATAAAGGAAAAAGGGGCAAAAAGCACTTACTCCTGGGACATTCTTGGACCATTTTACAGCCCATAATTCAAAAAAGACCCAGGCGCGGAATTCTATAATGGTAGGGATAAAAGGGTTAAACTAACCATAACCTCATGTCGAGAGCCAGATTACCCAGCAGCCCCGCTGTTGTTATCCACCCCCCCCGAATCAATAGCCAGACGGTAAACCACAAGAGAGAAGGATGGAAGGCAGTAGGGATTAATGAAGGAATCAATGAGTGAATTAATCGATGAAGGATCCACATTTATATAGTTTTTTCGTGTCGTAGGACACAACACTTTGTACAATGTAGGACAAACCTGGACAAACCTATCTTGTGCTATTCTTCACACATGCTTTTTCCACCGAGACCGTTCTTCAAAGCAAATACACACAGTTGTGACATGTCCCCCCCCCCCCCCCCCCCCCGCCGCGCGCTGCTTCCACGCTCGCCATTCAGAGATCAATATCTCTCGCACACACACTCTAGCACTGCTGAGATGAAAGACGGTCCAAACACGTGCACACAGGGTTCGCACAAGGTCCTTGAAGTGCTTGATTTTTTTACAAAAAAAATTCAAGGCCTGGAATTCCTTGAAAACAGCCCATTTTTTAAACAAGGTGCTTAAAAAGTCCTTGAAATTCAAATCAACCATTCGCATTGAAAGTTTTATTCATCCATGATCAAAATTGTCTGAATCAAGAAATATAATGTTTTTATTTAAAGTGTAACTAATTGACGGAAATTGGTTTTAAGCCATGAATGTTGGATCAGATTTTGCATTTAAAAGTGAATTGTATCCTTTTATAAATGCCCTTTTTTAAATGAAAAATAGTGCTTGGAAAAGTACGTGAAAGTCCTTGAATTTCATTTTGCAATGTCAGACATCAGTCATGGACCTCCGCAGAGCAACAACAGTGGAGCTTCCCACGCAGACCTCCTGGGCACACTGTGTGCTCATCATCTGCCAGCAGGGAGTCTGGACTCCTTCCAGCTTGGACGTAGCAGGGGGGAGGCGGGGGGGGGGGGGCGGCGCGGGGCGGGGGGGGGGGGGGGGGTTCCCTGCACGAGAAGCACCACACGTACCAGGAGGTTTTCTCTCTCTGTGTTGTCTCTAGTGGATCGTGTTGTGCACTCCTCCCAAGTGAGGCACTTTGAGTTCGTCGAACAAACAATAGCACTTATTGCTGCTGGCTGCCGGGGGGGAGTGTGTGTCGTGACGTCCCCTTGCTGGCTCGTTGTACACGAGTGTAAAAGTCGCTTTGGAGATAAGTGTCGGCTAAATAGCGTAGATGACAGGGTTCGCACAAGGACCTTGAAGTGTTTTTTTTTCAAAGTCAAGACCTGGAATTCCTTGAAAACAGCAAATTTTTTAACAAAGTGCTTAAAAAGTCCTTGAAATTCAAATCAACCATTCGCATTGGAAAGTTTTGTTCATCCATGATAAAGAATTTCAGAAACATAAATATAGTACTTACTTATATGTATATATAACATACATTATGTACCTTTTCCCCTTTTTCTGCTGATAAAACTGTATTGCGCATTGCATTTTACACACTGCAAAAAATGTGCACATTGCACATCACACAACATACTTTTTTTGGAACTGAACCATTTTGTTATTTCAATTCTATATAGTATAATATATACATCCTGTTATCTGCACGGGGCACAGTGGCTCGGGAGGTAGAGCAGTCGTCTGGTAATCCAGAGGTTCCCGGTTCGATTCCCGCTCCTCCCGGTCAATGTGTTGAAGTGTCCTTGAGCAAGACACTTAACCCTTAATTGCTCCTGATGAGCAGGTTGGCACCTTCCATGGTCGCCTCCGCCGTTGGTGTGTAGTGGAATGTGTGAGTGGAATGGGTAAAAATGTGAGGAACAAATTGTAAAGCACTTTGGATAAAAGCGCTATATAATGCAGCCATTTACCACAACAAAGTGAATTTCACTCTTTCTTTGCTGTAAGGTACTGAACGACGTGACAATAAAGCAATCTGGATCTGGATCTGTGGTCGATCGAGTGCTTTATTTAGGTTTTCCGATGAGGCCGTGTGTTGGACACACACAGGGTCAAAGGCTCTCCGGTATCAGGACGCGGGGGGCATTAAGAGGGATAACATTCTTCACAGAGTACTCTTCCTCCCCGTGTGGGTATCCGTCGCCACGGCGACACAGCCTCCTCCTGAGCGCAGTTGTCACGGTGTTGAGTGATGGACGAGCCGTCAGGACGACGGGAGATAATAACCGGTGACTGACGCGCGGCAGGTGGAGAGATGCTGGACCCGCGGTCCGGTTCGGTTCCGTAGACCACGGGGTTCACAGGACGACGCGGAGTGGAATCAAAGCTTTATTTAAACTCGAAAGGCGACGGAGTACATACAGAAAGACTCAAATGGATTTTTGATCACAGGGTATTTGCACTTGCAGAATATTTAGAGAACGCTTGGGATAAATGTACGAAAAGACCATTATATGTGATGTATTTATTTTGGCCTACTGATGGTGTGCATGGTGTACTGTAGCTTACAAACCTTGGGAAATGAATGTTATATTAAATGATAGTTTTCGGTGTCTTATAATCCCCTAAGGGGTGGGTCATCGGACATGACACGAAAATATAATGTAATTCATTCATTCAAACAGAAATAAGCTAAAGAAAGGCATATAAAATCACACAGCATATAAAATCATAACAATAAGACAACAAGACGAGGCAAAAAGCAAGGATAACAAATCAATTAAAACATGTACAACTGACAGCGGTTGGAGATCAAGGTTTTAAACTCTGCAACAGAGGGGAGAATATCAAGCTTTAAGGACTGTTGGAGTTCATTCCATGAGCTAGAGGGCATCGTAGCAAAATGCAGATTTACCCTGTTCAGAGCAAACTCTGGAGACCTTAAGGACCTGCCAGTCACTAGAACGGATTCCATACATTTCAAAATTCCATTCCAATAATGATGTAGTATAAGGAGGTAGCTTACCAATAAGGGCCTTAAAAATGTACAAATACCAGTGTTTATTGTGCCTCTCCATCAGAGGAGGACAGTGATCGTATGCATTAGCGATCTGAGGGCAGAGTGATGTACAGAGTCCAAGGATTTAAGGGTTGAGGCCGCAGCATGCCTATAAATTACATCACCACAGTCCAAGACTGATAAGAAAACTGCTTCGACAACTCTCTTCCTACTAATCAAAGGAAAGCTGGTTCTGTTTCTGTAGAGGAAGCCAATTTTCTGTCGCAAACCTGGAGGCAAGGTTGTCCACATGGAATTGAAATGTAAAAATGTCTCACACCATGATATTTATATTCAGGGACTCTCTCAATGCTAGAACCACTTGGTGGTAGATAATATGTGTACAACCATCATATTAAACATTTCTGGCTCTAGGCGGCTACGTGGCGTAGTGGGCAAGGCGCTCGCCACGCAATGCTGGAGACGCTGGGCTCGCCTGTTCGAGCCCAGCGCTCCACATTTGCTTTCAGTTTAGCTGGTCGTCCGTACTAATACACATTGGCCGTATTAGGGGGTGGGAAACTGATGGGTGGGGATCGGGCGTTGTGGACAGCGACTCCTACAGGTCGGTTGGTGCGCCTGCGCAGTAGAATCAGGAAGTGTCGGGGGCAGCGTGAGCCTCCCACGCGTTACTCCTCGCCACTGAGAGATCGAGCTGCGCAGGTGAAAAGATGCGACTGCTGTTACCTCAAGTACCGGAGGGGACTTTTGCTATTTATGACTTAGTCCACATTGCAGCCGGCTTGTGGGAGGCAAGAAACTGCGTTCGTGACAGGGGAGGGTTGAATTGGATGATACGAAATTGGGATGGGAGAAAATATAGAAAAATGGGAGAAAAAGTGGATCAAAAAAACATTTCTGGCTCTAGAAGACAGCATACATTTAGTTTTTACTAGCATTAAGAACCAATTTAAGTTTAATAAGAGCTTCCTGGAGGGTAATAAAGGAAAGTTGGAACAGATTTATCATCAACGTGGAGACCGGCTCTGTGGTTAACCCTTTCACTACCACACTACAGAAGGTTAACCCTTTCACTACCACACTACAGAAGGTTAACCCTTTCACTACCACACTACAGAAGGTTAACCCTTTCACTACCACACTACAGAAGGTTAACCCTTTCACTGCCACACTACAGACCGTTACCCTTTCACTACCACACTACAGAAGGTTAACCCTTTCACTACCAGACTACAGACGGTTAACCCTTTCACTACCACACTACAGATGGTTAACCTTTCACTACCACACTACAGAAGGTTAACCCGTTCACGACCACACTAGTATCCAAATCGCTTTACAACGTAATGCCTCACCATCCACCCGTTCACTCACCGACAGCGGAGGCGACCATGCAAGGTGGCCGACCTGCTCATCGGGAGCAGTTAGGGGTTAAGTGTCTTGCTCAGGGCTGGGAGGAGCCCAGGAATCGAACCGGGAACCTTTCCGATTACCAGACGACCGCTCTACCTCCTGAGCCACTCTCACCCTGTTGTGTTTTTTGGTGTGAGGTTACATTACATTAACACATTAACACACCCTTCCTGGACAATATATACTGTATACCTTCTTGGCACATATACTCAAAACTGAGCATCTGAACATGACACTGTTGAATGAATTAATGAATGAATTAAGTTTATTTCTAGCCATTTAGCATGTACAAAAAAAACAAACACACACAAATCAAATAACAAGTTGGCCGAAAAGGTTAGGGCTGAAGCTACAATCTTGTAAATGCCCTAACCCAGTGCATCATCTCAAATGTATCGTTGATCTTCGTTATCAACCAGAAAAACAAGTATACAGCCCTGTTCTATTATATTCTATTCTATTGTATTGTTATTCTAATTTAGTTTATATATTCCATTTGACTGTATTCCACTTGAATTGTCTGTTAATGTTGATGGCACCAAATGACGACCAAGACAAATTCCTTGTATGTTCTGATTCTGAGCTTGTAAGGGATGCTTGAAGCCATCTCTTCCACCAGGGGGCAGTAGAAGACTGGCTGAAGGTTTAAAGTGTAAACGGTGGCACTTGATTCCACAAATTCAAGGCTGCTTTTTTTGTGTGGCTGGATGCGCATTGAGCCTTGGTATATTCTTGATGCACGTCTTGGATGTGTCATCGGGAAGAATTGTGTTTGTGTCTCCCGGTAGTGTACAGAAGAAACACACCACCATAACTCTTTAAGATAAGATATCCCTTTATTGATCCCCTTGGGGAAATTAAATGTAATAAATTATGTAATGTATAATATAATTACAATTTGTGTGCAGGGTGTGAGAGAATGCTGTTACTGTATCAACCCTTGTGCTTGAAAGCCTTAATAATAATAATAATAATAATAATAATAATAATAATAATAATAATAATAATAATAATAATAATAATAATAATAATAATACATTTGATTTAAAGAGAGCCTTTCTCTGACTTAAGGACACTTTACATAAGATAAAAATATGAATATATATATATAGTAACAACAAGAAAAATTTTAAGAAATGAAAAGGAAGCACAGTGCAGTCCATTTGCAAGAAACAAAAACACTAAACAATTTTTTAAATAAAATTAGAATGCCTTGCATGAATGTGAAGCTCTGTCATAATTGTTGAAAGGGAAACACCTCATTATATCTCTCACATTCAGCCTATTTATTTTGTGACACACAAAACCAAGCGTACGTTGTCTCTCACCTCAAAGTGTAAAACGAGTGTGAGTGTGTGTACGCATGTGTCCGTTTGTGACTGTGAGTGTGTAGTGTGTACGCATGTGTCCGTTTGTGACTGTGAGTGTGTAGTGTGTACGCATGTGTCCGTTTGTGACTGTGAGTGTGTAGTGTGTACGCATGTGTCCGTTTGTGACTGTGAGTGTGTAGTACGCATGTGTCCGTTTGTGAGTGTGAGTGTGTAGTACGCATGTGTCCGTTTGTGACTGTGAGTGTGTAGTGTGTACGCATGTGTCCGTTTGTGACTGAGTGTCTAGTGTGTACGCATGTGTCCGTTTGTGACTGTGAGTGTGTAGTGTGTACGCATGTGTCCGTTTGTGACTGTGAGTGTGTAGTGTGTACGCATGTGTCCGTTTGTGACTGAGTGTGTAGTGTGTACGCATGTGTCCGTTTGTGACTGTGAGTGTGTAGTGTGTACGCATGTGTCCGTTTGTGACTGTGAGTGTGTGAGTGTGTACGCATGTGTCCATTTGTGACTGAGTGTGTAGTGTGTACGCATGTGTCCATTTGTGACTGTGAGTGTGTGTGTGTACGCATGTGTCCGTTTGTGACTGTGTGTGAGTGTGTACGCATGTGTCCGTTTGTGACTGTGAGTGTGTAGTGTGTACGCATGTGTCCATTTGTGACTGTGAGTGTGTGAGTGTGTACGCATGTGTCCATTTGTGACTGAGTGTGTAGTGTGTACGCATGTGTCCATTTGTGACTGTGAGTGTGTGTGTGTACGCATGTGTCCGTTTGTGACTGTGTGTGAGTGTGTACGCATGTGTCCGTTTGTGACTGAGTGTGAGTGTGTACGCATGTGTCCGTTTGTGACTGTGAGTGTGAGTGTGTACGCATGTGTCCGTTTGGGACTGTGAGTGTGTAGTGTGTACGCATGTGTCCGTTTGGGACTGTGAGTGTGTAGTGTGTACGCATGTGTCCGCTTGTGACTGTGAGTGTGTAGTGTGTACGTATGTGTCCGTTTGGGACTGTGAGTGTGTAGTGTGTACGCATGTGTCCGTTTGTGAGGGTGAGTGTGAGTGTGAGTGTGTATACACATGTGGCTGAGAGGAAACGACAGGAAATGCGCTCATGTCTACATGTCACCTCATGTAGGTCTGTGTGTTTCCTTATGACTAGAAGCTCAGACGCAGTCTACAAGATCTTTGAGGCAGAGTTGACGCTACTAGTTTTACTCAAGTACTGCACTTAAGTACAATTTCAAGCTACTTGTAGGCCTACTTTATGTGAGTATTTTCATTTTAGGGAACTTTATACTTTATTACTCCACTACATTTCAAGGGAAATATTGTACTTTTTACTCCACTACATTTATCTGAGCCCATCAATTACTAGTTACTTTGAAGAAAAGGAGTTTGCATAAAAAACACAATACAAGATAAAAAAAAATGTATGAAGATTATATACTTTCACATTTGAAGCCTGTCAATTTCTAGAAGACGTAATCAGAGCAGCATAACTGGACCACATACCACTTTAACATCACCTTTAATCAGAGCAGCATAACTGGACCACACACCACTTTAACATGACCTTTAATCAGAGCAGCATAACTGGACCACACACCACTTTAACATGACCTTTAATCAGAGCAGCATAACTGGACCACATACCACTTTAACATCACCTTTAATCAGAGCAGCATAACTGGACCACATACCACTTTAACATAACCTTTAATCAGAGCAGCATAACTGGACAACATACAGTACCACTTTAACATCACCTTTAATCAGAGCAGCATAACTGGACCACATACCACTTTAACATAACCTCTAATCAGAGCAGCATAACTGGACCACATACAGTACCACTTTAACATAACCTTTAATCAGAGCAGCATAACTGGACCACATACCACTTTAACATAACCTTTAATCAGAGCAGCATAACTGGACCACATACCACTTTAACATAACCTTTAATCAGAGCAGCATAACTGGACCACATACCACTTTAACATAACCTTTAATCAGAGCAGCATAACTGGACCACACACCACTTTAACATAACCTTTAATCAGAGCAGCATAACTGGACCACATACCACTTTAACACAACCTTTAATCAGAGCAGCGTGACTGGACCACATACCACTTTAACATAACCTTTAATCAGAGCAGCGTAACTGGACCACACACCACTTTAACATGACCTTTAATCAGAGCAGCGTAACTGGACCACACACCACTTTAACACAACCCATAGAGGTCAATGGATACACAAACGTCATGTAGAATGTGTACTTTTACTTTAGATACTTAAGTACATTCAATAGCAAATACTTCTCTACTTTTACTTAAGTAGAATTTGAATGGAGGACTTTTAATTTGACCAGATTACTCATTTATCTGAGTATTTCTACTTTTACTTAAGTAAAGGAACTGTGTACTTCTTCCACCACTGCTAGTTAACTACTAGAGTTATCATCAATGATAGATATGACACTCATCACTGTGTCCTTTATGACAGAGGCCCAACAAACACTGGTATTTGTTAATTTTTAAGGCCCTTAATGGTAAGCTACTTCCTTACCACAGTGGCTAGGGCAGCGTGTCGATGTGTCCTTGAGCAAGACACTTAACCCCTAACTGCTCCCAATGAGCAGGTTGGCACCTTGCATGGTTGCCTCTACTGTCTGTGTGTGAATGTGTGAGTGAATGGGTCAAATGGTGAGGAACAAATTGTAAAGCGCTTTGGATAAAAGCTGTTATATACAGTAAATGCACCATTTACCATTTTATATTACATCATTATTTGAATGGAATTTTGGAACCTATGCAACCCGTTCTAGTGACTGGCTGGTCCTTAAGGTCCAGTTTGCTCTGATCAGGGTAAATCAGCATTTTGCTATGATGCCCCTCTAGCTCATGGAATGAACTCCAACAGTCCTTAAAGCTTAAGATTCTCCGCTCCCCCCCCCCCCCCCCCCCCCCTGTTGCAGAGTTTAAAACCTCGCTCTCCAACTTTTGTCAATCAAGTTGTACGTGTTTTAATTGATTTATCAATTCATAATCAATTGTTGTCTTATTGTTATGATTTTATATGCCTTTTTTTGTGTTGCTTATTTCTGTATGTACACTCGACGTGACTGTAAATTAGGGAAACCTCAGTTGCCTTTCGAGTTTAAATAAAGGTTTGAAATGTAATTCAATTAATATGGAGGTGTGCCTTACAATGCCCCCAACCACACTGACTTCAATTCTCGTGTTAAGATGAGGTATATATAGAACTGAGACTGTGGGTTTTCAGCTGCAGCATTTCAACAACTACACCACTAGATGGGGCTCTACGCCAATAGCTGCAAATGCTGATATCTGTTTCACATTCAAATGTGCATAAGAAGGAGTCCCTATATACTATGCATAAACGATTGCAATTTAATCTCCATCTCACTGGCCATTATGAATTTCTCTCCCTCTGTATCGTGTTTTTCAAATGGCATGTCAAAGGAAATGTCATAAGTCATAAATCACAGTAATCACGGATCACAACGTATAGTACGTTTTCCTTTTCAATACGCATCAATCAATCATAGAGAACTATTGTATGACATATCTGATTCAATAGCCGCATTGTGGGTCATGAATATTCCAGGATATTTGCATCTGATCTGCATTCAATCGCTCTCCCTTCAGAGACGCTTCTGTACCGCAGGTGTTTGTAGGATTCCTCCACTGACTTCTGTATACTATTCTCTGCAGGCTTCAACCCTGCTCTGTGGCCAACGATTCCACAACACTAAAGTATAAATTAGGGATGTCCGATATTATCGGCCTACCGATATTACCGGCCGATATTGGCATTAAAATGTAATATCAGAAAATATCGGTATCGGTTAAAAAAAAATTAAAAAAAATGTTTTACATTTATTTAACCTTTATTTACCCAGGCAAGCAAGTAAGAACTAACTCTTATATTATTTATTGTCAAAAGTATGCATAATGTTGTGTTTATTCCACGACAAGAGATATGTAATGTTAATTACCTGAAATTATTCCGCTTTTGGGGGGGGGGGGGGGGGTATCGGTATCGGAAATTAAGAGTTGGACAATATCGGTATGTCGGATATCGGTAAAAAAGCCAATATCGAACATCCCTAGTATAAATGTTATTTAAATGTGTTGTGCATGGGCGCCCCAGTGGCGAACCACATAGCACGCTCAGCCGCGACACGGGTTCGATTCCCGAATCCGTCGTTATTTCCCCAATGTCTTCCCCCCACTCTGTCTCCCATTTCTCCTCTGTTTCTCCCTACTGGACTGCCCAGTAGTAATAAAGCGATAAAACGCCAAAAGATAAATCTTTAAATGTGTTGTGCACACAAGCAGTTTTAACTTTTTTTTTAACCCGACCAATTTTCCGCCGTCGACTAAAAACACACTTCTTCAATCAATATCTGAAATGAAGAAAGATTAAAATCGTGCAATTATCATGCACTTTGCCACTAAATAATCTATGCTAATATGTCTTTACTACTCATGTGCTAGGGGTGTAAATATTTGACCCCACAACGATTCTTCAGGCAACGATTCAATGCATCGTGAAATCTCTTCATTTGACCACGATTCGATGCGATTCGACCTTAGGATCGATGCATTGTTACACCCCTACTATGTACCCTTTACTTCCCTTCCCGCTGACCTGTTGTACAGAACTTGTAAGTCGCTTTGGATAAAAGCATCAGCTAAATGACCAAAATGTAAACGTGCTAACCCCCCCCTTCTGTCGCCTCTTGTGTCTCTCCAGGATGAAAACAAGACTCCCAAAGCGCCCAAGCCCAAGGCGGGGGAGACGGTCGCCGCGGGCGCAGCGGTGGACGGTCACCTGGAGCAGATCCCGGAGGAGGGGGGTGACGACGGCTGCGTGCCCGTCGACCTCCATTCGGACGAGGAGGCGGTGGAGATCGAGGAGACCGTCGTCGAGGAGTCCCGCGCCGAGCGCATCAAGCGCAGCGGCAGGCAGCGCGTGGACAACATCAAGAAGGCCTTCTCCAAGGAGAAGATGGAGAAGCACAAGCTGAGGACCAAGGAGAACCTGGAGAAGACCAAGCTGAGGACCCGGGAGAACCTGGAGAAGACCAAGCAAAGGACCCGCGAGAACCTGGAGAAGACCAAGCACTCGCTGGAGAAGAAGATGGGCAAACTGAGCTCCCGCATGACGACCGCGACGTCGCCCAACCCGGAGCGCAAGGAGAAGCCGAAGGAGAAGACGCCCGAGTCCGTGCGTGCCCGGCGCTCCAAGATGACCGTGTACCGCGTGCCGCCCTTCACCTTCCACGTGAAGAAGATTCGCGACGGGGACGAGGAGGATGAGGAGGAGGAGGAGGAGGAGACGCGCCACAACGTGGCCCAGACCCAGGTGCCGCCGGCGCCGGAGGGAGAGCACCTGCGCGTGGAGGTGCAGGAGGGCGAGCTGGTGGACGTGGACAGCCCGGCGATGAAGGCCTTCCTGAAGGTGGCCGCGTCCGAGGGCCTGCTGGACGGAGACGACGACGCCATCGGCCTGGAGGTGGAGGTGGAGGAGGGCGAGCTGGTGAGCGTGGAGGAGGAGGACGAGGAGGACGACGGGCCGGAGATGAAGGCCCTCCTGGAGGCGGCCGAGGACTCTCGGCTGGTCATGGTGGAGGAGTCAGACCTGCACCTGGGGAAGAAGCACAGGAAGTAGACCCCCCACCACCCCCGGGGGAGGATCCCTGTCGACGGCTGAAGAGAGAAAGGATGAAATGATGATGAAGAGAGAGGATGATTAGGATGACAAGGACACAATATTATTAATTCTAGGGACTTTCTGGACATGGTCACAATCTATGAAGTCTCATTTGTTGTTGTTGTTTGTTTGTTTGTTTCCCAACAGGGATGACTTTTACTTTGATATTTTTGCTCCTCTTTAGCGTAGAAATTAAAAAGATAAAACAACGGGCTAGTTTTTGACATGGAAACTATAAAAAGAAGTCACCGTGTCACAATACCAGCGTTCTATAACAAGGAAACTATGAAAGACGGAAGGAAGGGTCGTCGTCACGTCAGAATATCGGTGCCAGACTTTGGTGCCAGTTCTATTGAAGCCCGTATTAAAACTCAAGATATACCAGCTATCTGAGTGTAACGGAGGTACCGCAGTATATCCACAGTCACGATGGTACAAGTAGTTCAGTGGCTGTGGATGGTAAGCGGTACTGCAAGTAAAACTCACTCCCCAGAGGCATCCAGACCCGGAAGCAAGTAGTGAATTCACTTCTTGGTATAGTGGTCTGTGATGCCGCCCGCGACGCGGGAGATCGGGGTTCAACTCCCACTCAGGGCGATCCCTTAACAGGGGTCGAATCGAAACAAACACAACGCAGATAAGGTCACACCGGCTACACGAGGAAATATACATGGACCGATATATCACACGTTAGCTAGTTAACAAGGCAACACATTGCAGATGATTCTGACATCCGAGGTAATAACCTGTTTAAATGACATAAACGAGGAGACGGCTGATCCTTTTGTCGGCCGAAGTGAAAGTTTCCACACTTTACATTTACATTTAGTCATTTAGCTGACGCGTGACGTAACGACTATTCCTCCTTTTATAGTTTCCTTGGCTTTTGAAGCATACTGCAGTCATTATTCCTGACTTATTCGCTTAGCTTTCTACCTATCTTTCTGTGAATGGCTGTGACCGTTCACTATACAACAATCATCCCAGATATTTCAGATCTAGGATATTGGTCGTTATAGAATTGCGTTAGTTTCTAAAAAATAATTGTCACAATGAAGAATGTATGAATAATAGTCTGTGTTAATTAATAGATAGCCTATTTGATGTACCATAATTGCCGTGCAGGATTATGCACAGCAGTAGCTTTTGGTAAGGAGGTTGGTCGATAACCCGACGTTTGTATTGTGATTGGTGGTTTTGTCGTCATGTGATATGCATGTCACATTTGGTTGGATGACGAGTGGGCACAGATTAAAGCCTATACGACTACTTTTCCTTGACTTGAGGAGTTTACAAATTATGTCAAACGCGTTACGCACGCCGCGGTTTGGGCAGTTTGTAGGGGGGGATAGCGGTATCTTCCGTTGACTGCCACCGCGTGTCTGGCTAACTCGGCCGACGTGCCAAGTGTTACGTATGATGTAAAGTTTGTCATGTTATTAAAGGTTGAGATGTAAATGACTTGAGAATAAGAGTATTATCGTATTATCTCTTATCTTAAAAAGACACCAGGGAATTAAGGTTTGCTTACCTGTAATCTCTGCTTTGGAATATTCAAAAACACAATTTAATAGAACAAATCCTTGAGAACTACTGATGTGTGACGGTAGTTTTTTTGTTGACATTTTGACAAATTGAGGTCTAATGGATCGCGATGACAAACGATTTCCCGCCAAGAACATTCTACGAAGGTTATAAGTTGTACTATATTGTTATGTGGGATATAGTGATCTCTTCTAATTATTTTAATCTTTAGCTGGAAGTGGTTACTAACTTCAAATTGATCCACAATAACCCACAATTTTTAATGCCAAAGATGTATCCCCCCAAAAGAGAAAAAAAGATTTTGAATGTAACATTTGTTATTGCGTTGTTGTTGTTGTTTTTTCACTATGCATGTTCAATAACATAAACAAAACACATTTTTTTTTATTGTATGCACTGTAATAAGCTTACTGGTTAGTGTATACACACCATGCCACGAGCATCATAGGCTGCCCTGGACATGTGTGTGTAATGCCAAATACATAATAATTAGGGATGTTCGATATTGGCTTTTTTACCGATATCCGATATACCGATATTGTCCAACTCTTAATTTCCGATATCGATATATGCGGGGTTTCCCCCCCCCCAAAAAACACAACATTTTGCATACTTTTCACAATAAATAAAATAAGAATTTGTTCTTACTTGCTTGCCTGGGTAAATAAAGGTTAAATAAATGTAAAAAAAAAAAAATCGGCCGATGATATAGCCGATAATATCGGACATCCCTAATAATAATACACCGCTGTGCACGGGAAAGCACCTCACTAGTCTTGAGAGAACCGTGTGTCACTATGGTTGCATTCCAAGCTGCACAATCCCCCTCTACATTCTCCAAGGCGATGGCTGGAAGAAGCTGCGGGGTGCACGGGAAATGAGTCTGAAACACGCCTCAGGACCTGGGTGACAGGTTAATGACGGCCCGCGCCACATGTAGAAAACGTCAATGTCATGCCTAGTAGCTAGCTACTAAGTGCCACTTAGTACGCCATTGACATTTGGCTATTGAAGTTAGACGGTGCCAGAGGCAATCCGGCCAGGTGCACACTGTGAATGAGAATCCCCCAGGGACAAGCAAGGTATATGTCTATATAAGCTCACGACAGCAGGTTTCTCTATTATTATGCTTTATGATGATTCGGAAAACAACGGCCGGAAATGAAATGCCCCAATGCGAAAGGGGCGGAAATGGATGGAATGAGGATTTCTGACTCCTGCTGTGAATTAAAGTCATTGAAAAAGAAAATTGTGAGTGCAGCCGTTTCTTTGGCTCCTTGAGTTTTTATGAAGAGAAAGTAGGAAAAGATTGTCCCGTTGCATGATCCACAAACATGGAGCATCAGTTTTGATAATAATAATAATAAGGGGCGACAGTGGCTCAAACGGGTGCATAATTGAGACGTATGAATGGCCCTTTTGGCTTTCCATACTCAGGAGGTATAGAGCAGGTGTCTGGTAATCGGAATGTTCCCGGTTTGATTCCTGCTCCTCCCGGGCAGTGTGTCGAAGCGTCCTTGAGCAAGACACTTAACCCCTAACTGCTCCCGATGAGCAGGTCGGCACCTTGCATGGTTGCCTCTGCCATCAGTGTGTGAATAGTTAAATGTGTGGAACAAATTGTAAAGCGCTTTGGATAAAAGAGATAATATAAATACACCATTTGCCCTAAACTTTATTTGTATAGCACCTTTCATACAGGCAGGCACATGCACACATAGAGCCCAAGGGGTTACCGTTACGCATATAGACTGCCCTTCCAACTGAAAAATGTCAGGATAGAATCAAAATATTAGGTAAAGAGAGAGAGATGCCCCGTATTCCATTGCAGTTTGCACGGCCTCCTCAGCGTGCCTCTCCACAGACCTATATATTTTATGCATAGCGTGGGTGGTGATGATGATGATGATAGAAACCGCTGTGGCGCATACAGTTGAATGCTGGTATTACAATCATTGAGGGACACGAAGAAGTCAAGTCCGATGGGATTTGGGAATCTCAAATACAAATCGGGATTGGAATAAAAAGTGCATTTATATTAAACAATACAGAATATACAGCACTTCTTGGGGTCTGTAGGGTAAGCACTTATTCCCTCCCCCCTGAACATTTATGGAGATGTATGGGTCTTTTAAGTCAGTGATAAAAGTGTCTTTCAAGGATAAGTGAGCTCCTGCACTGATTATTATAGTTCAATATTTGATCACCAAAACCCACCAAAAAGCATAAAAAGCCCCCCCCCCCGCCCGAAAAGGGCCCTTAAAATTTGAGCACCTGCCCCGCTAAAGTCCTGTGCACGCCCCTGCATACAGGAATTGTAGCTCAACGTGCTTCACAGCAGTAAAAAGACATAGGCATAAACTGGCAGATCAAGAGCAATGCATAAAGTGCAGACATAAAAGTTAGCATAAAATGATCATAAAATAGACCAGCAAAATAGACAAAGTCAAGATAAGGCATAGAACATTAAATCACATCGTTTTTCATATTAGGATCTAACATCTTAATAGGCCTCTTTGTTTACGGTTTGATTATCACTGATACACATAAAATAGACATATGAAAGCATGAAATTGGCATATGCACATAAAATAGACATATCAACCCTGTATTTGAGATGTTTACACAATACGTTTGATGAGGGTAAAAAAATGAAGTGCTTGAGCACAGCAGTGTTTTAGATGTTTAGTGTCAGAGCCACAGGTCTTTCTCATATACTCTGCCTTTCCCCCGTCCTATAGAACAATTACAGTTCTGAATGACTTTACAGAACAACAGCAATATGTACGTCTACTTAAGTTAAAGTTGTATTTATTTTTAGGCACAATAAATAAAGATCCTCCTAGAGTTTTGATAGTACAGATTACAAACTGGAATTATGAGAGAATGATGGGTCAGTGTCGTCACAGAAACCATGAAAGATGGCTTCACTTTACCAGAGACAAACACCTGCCATTAATGACTAACGACTATGTTAATGAAAAGCCCCATATACTATTTTCTGTTAGCGTTACAAACACTCGATTTGCTGTGAGAAGAACTGTTGAGACAGTTTGATTTCACATATTTATCATGAATATTGATTTTTAACACTGAAGTTTAACACTCAATGCTAAATATCAGATTTACATTGGATATACACATATTATTAAAATGTAACTAGTTCTGAATCCAACTAAACTAGTTTTTGAGATATCGCCATTTTTGTATTATACTTTTTAGTTGTTGATTCAATCTTGTCTACCAATTAAGGCATGCTTATGTGAAATCAATATTTTTAATAAAATGTTGTCTTGTGTAGCCACATGTCTTGGCAGTTCTCACAGTAGGTTTTATGTTTTTACCTCGAACAGAAAGAATTATGTGGGGCTTTTCCTTAACATACTAAATATAGTCGTTAGTCATTAATATAGTCATGAGTCATTAATGGGGTAAACTCATACAAACGCTGTAGCCTCATCCATTGATTTGAAAAATCTCAACTGGTTTGCTCTCAGCTCTGGGAGAACTTTATATAATATCTATTAGGGCTGTCAGTTTATCGCGTTAATTAGATTAATTAATTACACAGCAAATTATCGCGTTATGAAAATTAACTCAAAATTAACTTTAGAAAATATATATATATATTTTATTTTTCTCATTCATTCCATAAGAACGTAGAATACACATTTACAGACATTTTTTTTTAATATGGTCCATTTGCATGTTCTTGGTATCTGATTCTAGGGACATCTATGGATCTCAGGGAATGTATTCCCAGTGTCAGAAATACTGTGTCTGTTACTAGGCTTGAGTAAATTGTAATGAACCAAAGGAGAATATCAATTAAAATTGTTTTATCATTGACTGTGAATAACACCATGCTAAAATTGACCAGACCTGAAAAATCTAAGCAAATGAATAAATGGAAGATGATTAAACAGAAGGTTTTGTAGATACAGTACTGAATTCTGCCATCCGGACACATGCAATTTGAAATATGATTATAGAATATAGAATATCAGGCCTAAAATGGTTATGCGATTAAAATGTGATTAATTAGATTAATTAATTACAAATCCTGTTATTAATTAGATAAATTTTTTTAATCGCCCGACAGCACTAATATCTATATATATATATATATATATATATATATATATATATATATTATATACTAAATTATAAAATTCCACTGTGGACATAGGAGGAAACAGCATTGTCGCCCCACAACTTCTATGAGAACATGTCGCTGTGACCCATATGATTCCAGGCCGAAATCAGGAAGCTGTTGTTTATTGAACGTCGACTGTTCTGTGCTTGATGCTACAATGGCCGAAACGCAAGCCAACCTGATCTTCGTAGCAACAGAACAGACTGCGGAGGAGAACGGTGCGTATACTCACAGGGCCCCCAAGGCAGGATGGTGGTGAACAATAGGCGTCTGCCTGCCTGCCTGCCTCCCCGGAGCCCATTGTGTCCAACCTTGATGGGGTGTAAGTAGCAGAGAAAGAGCCGTCGTCCCTGAAGAGAGGGAGCACCATTAGGATAATCAATGGGCCGCGGGATCTGATTAAGGAGAGTGCTGCTCCTTCTGAGCACAGATCACATGGATGGATCATGGAACAAAGGCGACACGGAGAGGACATTGCCTGTCTGTTTGTCTGTCTGTGTGTCTGTCTGTCTGTGTGTCTGTCTGTCTGTCTGTCTGTCTGTCTGTCTGTCTGTCTGTCTGTCTGTCTGTCTGTCTGTCTGTCTGTTTGTCCTGAAAGACAAAAGTCTTTCTCTGGTCTGCATCCCCTTAACAATTGTGTGTATTGAGCCGTACTGAATTGTACCCATTCTGCAATCTGTTAAATAAAGTTTTCATTAATTAATTCATTCATTCATGCTTGTCTGTCTGTTTGTCTGTCTATCTGTCTGTCTGCCTGTCTGTCTATCTGTCTGCCTCTGTCTGTCTGCCTGTATGTCTGTCTGCCTGTATGTCTGTCTGCCTGCCTGTCTGTCTGTTTGTCTGTCTGTCTGTCTGTCTGTATGCCTGTCTGTCTGTCTGTCTGTGTGTCTGCTTGTCTGTCTGCCTGTCTGTCTGTCTGCCTGTATGCCTGTCTGTCTGTCTGTCTGTGTGTCTGCTTGTCTGTCTGCCTGTCTGTCTGTCTGTCTGTGTGTCTGCTTGTCTGTCTGCCTGTCTGTCTGTGTGTCTGTCTGTGTGTCTGTCTGTGTGTCTGCTTGTCTGTCTGTGTGTCTGCCTGTCTGTGTCTGTGTGTCTGTCTGTGTGTCTGCTTGTCTGTGTCTGTCTGTCTGTCTGTCTGTCTGTCTGTCTGTCTGTCTGTCTGTCTGTCTGTCTGTCTGTCTGTCTGTCTGTGTCTGATTGTCTGTCTGTCTGTGTCTGCTTGTCTGTCAGACAGACAAGCAGACAGACAGACAGACAGACAGCCAGACAGACACACAGACAGGCAGACAGTGTCTCAGGAGGTAGAGCGGTCGTCTGGTAGTCAGAAGGTTCCCGGGAGGGTCCTTGAGCAAGACACTTAACCCCTCACTGCTCCTGATGAGCAGGTTGGCACCTTGCATGGTCGCCTCGCTTTGGATAAAAGCTGCTACTGTATATATGTAACGGACGGCACCGTGAAGCGCAGTCACGATGGACTTTGTGGCGAGTAGCGGTGCTGTGGGTTAAACTCGCTCTCATCCTCAAAAGAGACACATAGACACGTTACAAAGCAGTGAGTTCACTTCTTGGTACAGCGGTCTGTGCTGTTGCCCGCGGCGTGGGAGACCCGGGTTCGAAACTCCCTCGGGTTACATATACAGTAAGTGCACCATTTAAAATAACAGAAGTACTCCTAATATATTATGTACAGTATGACTGTACTGACTTCTGCATGTCGTTCTTGTTTTCACATAATCATCCGCTGAGCTAGCGGAGGTAGACCGCATGGCCTACGACGTCTTCCCTTTTTGTAGTTCTGTGGCTCCAGGTGAAAAGGTGACTACAGCCAGTGTTGTATAGTATTCAAGTCCGAGTCCTGGACTGGTTTTCAGGACTCGTGACTCGACTTGGACTTGAGCAGTGATGACTCAGACTTTGGACTCGAGCATCGACTGCATTCGGACTCGGACTTGAGGTGCAGACGAGGACTCGGACTTGATAAATACAGTTATTTATTTGGATTTCTTTTGTAATAGGCCCTAATCGTTTGGCATAAGATATTGATGGCTATATTAATGACAAAGTAAATAAACTCGCTTCGAAATGGTGACCGCTGTCTGTGTCATTTATGTTTAATGTGTAGACCTTTTTTTATTTGCATGTCAGCTCACAGTGGACTGAGTAGAGTGGACTCAACCTTGATGACTTGGACTCGGACTTGGACTCGGGGTAATGGGGACTTGACTCGGACTCGACTCTGGCTCTTCTTTGGTGACTCGGACTCGAACACTGGGGACTCGCCAAGATCTCGCCAAGCTGCAGCGGGTGATTGGCTCCGCGGAGAGGGTGATCGGCCCTCCCTCAGGTCCCTGCACGACTCCAGGGCGCTGAAGAGGGCGAGGAAGATCATCATGGCCGACCCCTCCCACCCCGGTCACAGCCTCTTCACCCTGCTCCCCTCTGGGAGAAGGCTGAGGATCCCAAAGGCTGTGAAAGCTCGTCACAGACTGAGCTTCTTCCCCTCAGCTGCCAGGCTGATCAATGCCTCAGGTCCCCCCCCTCTGCCCCCAAGTGACACTGGCACAATGACACTGACTGCACTGCACTAGTCCTTACTGGAACTCTGCACTTTTCACTTTACACTTTATATATATATATATATATATATATGTATTTAAATGATTAATCCTCCTCTGCATTTTTTTTGTCCTGTGTCTGTGTTGGTGTTTGTCGTTACTGTGAAAAAAGAAATGAAAAAATGCATACACTGTAGTGCTGCAACAATTACCAATGTGTTTTGCACAGATGGCTTAATAAAGGAATCTGAATCTGAATCTGAATCTGAATCGACTCGGACTCGAGATTTAGTGACTCGACTACAACACTGACTACAGCTGTGTGGAAAAGACCGGGCTTGTTCTCAATGAAAGAAATCCTTAGTCGACTAATAGCCTTGGCTATTGCAGGTGTGCAGGTTGGCACCTTGCAGTGTGTGAATGGGTAAAATGTGAGGAACAAAAAATTGTAAAGCGCGTTGGACGAAAGCTGTTATATAAATGCAGCTTCTATCCCCAGACCATCAGGCTGCTAAACGAACAATAAACACTATGAAACAACCATCAAATGCACACAGCACACACACCCACACGCACACACTCACTCAAACAAACAACACACTGCAGCACCCACTCTCCACACTTTAGATCACACAAACACACTTTACACTTTATATTTATTGATAAAGGATTTGCACTACAACTCGTACACCTACTGTAAATTGTACCTAAATTGCACCTCATCCCATTTCTGCCTTGCACTATATAGTATTGTATATTAGTACACTGCACAGTATTGTATATTATATGGTAACTCAGTTACGTCTATTCTGCATCGAACATTGTACATATGTCTAAACTGAACACTGTGACCTCATTTTTTTTACTTCTAATTTTACTATGTTATTTTATTTCATACTTATCTTGTCTTGCACAGTCTCTGGAGCGTAACAGTAAGAAGCATTTTGTATAAAAGTATTCTGTACTTCTGTATGACAACTATTAAAGAAACTTGAACTTGAAACTTGAAACTGTTTACCAAACCGAACTAATCGAGTGAGACGGGACAGCCCTCGAGAAGACCAAGTAAACCTTGTACAAAAAAAAACCCAAAACATTCTCGTTCTGTAAAACGATCGGCCACACTGTTCTGCAACAAGTCCTGTCATCCAGGAATAGAAAACGTCCTGACACATGATATATCACCAGCCCTCTCTGTTCTACGGCTTCTTGATAATCAAATCATGAAGCTTGCTTCTTTGTGTTTACGTTATGGAATCTTCCTTTGCACCCTAACAACGTCTATATAAATAAAAAGCTACCTGGCAGCTGTTGTTTTTTTCCTGCTCGAGTTGACCGTTTTATTTGAGCATGCCTGGTTACATCTGGGTCAAATTACCTAGTCACATCATAGTCATTATTAAAGGAAGACTACACATGGTGTGTGTTTGTTTGTATGTGAAGAAGACCACATGAGAAAGTAGAGAATATACTTCCTGTTTATTTATGGAAGAGGGACTTGAGCCGTGCACACTCACTCGCACAATCTATACACACAAAAGCCCATGGACTATGTAAATAACACTGACTTCATGTTTTACTTTGAGACGAAGACACAAGTTTCACTTCTCACTCACTGAGTCATGACATTGCACACTAGGATCCGGTGCCTAAGTGACTTGTGAAATAAGATCACTGCCTACATTTTGAGGGATCATCCCCATGTTCCCCGGGTCCTATGTTCCCCGCTTTGATTGATTAATAGATTGAACATTTTATAAATTTTTATTATTTTATTAATTATTAATGTCCGCGTTGTTTCGAACAGTTAAGCTTAGGCCCTCTTTCGAACTGGTTAAGGTTAGAGTTTGGAATCAGGGCTGGTGGTCTAAAATGTTAAATCAATCAATCAATCAAAGCGGGGAACATAGAAACCGGGGATGAATGAATGAATGAAAACTTTATTTAACAGATTGCAGAATGGGTACAATACAGTACGGCTCAATACACACAATTGTTAAGGGGATGCAGACCAGAGAAAGACTTTCGTCTTGTTTACATCAGGGTCCCCCATTTTCAATTCATATAGACATTTATGACATACACAACATACATGACATTTATGGCATAGGGACATATAGGTATTTAGTACTGATACATTTGTGACATAAACGGTATTCAAATATACAGTACTGTTACCCCTAGATCCTGACAGAGTATATACATATGATGGGGAGGGGACTGTACATTAGGAGGGGGTGGGTGGGTGGGAGGGAAATATACATACGGTGGGGAGGAGACTGTACATTAGGAGGGGGTGGGTGGGTGGGAGGGAAATATACATACGGCGGGGAGGGAATATATACATGCGGTGGGGAGGAGACTGTCTATTAGGAGGTGGTGGGGGTTTTGGGCATTTACGGTGGCCAGTTTCGAATTGCAGCCTCCCGTAGGTGCTCTTTAAGAGCGGTTTTGAATGTGGGTAGGGATTCACATTCCTTTACAGCTTTACAGGGGAACATAGGACCCGGGGAACATAGACATGCTCCCCATTTTGACAGCAAGGTTGTCTTGCGGTTTTTAACATTGTGGGTTAGTAATAGGTTGGTCTGCTTTGCTGATTGATTGATTGATTGAAAATGTTATTAACAGATTGCAGAATGGGTACAATACAGTACTATACGGCTCAATACACACAATTGTTAAGGGGATGCAGACCAGAGAAAGACTTTCGTCTTGTTTACATCAGGGTCCCCCATTTTCAATTCATCATGACATACATGACATACATAGACAGTAGGCCTACTGCTACATCTATACATTTATGACATAGATGTATACAGTACTGTTTATGATACAAAACATTTCTAAAAACAGAGTATATACATTTGAGGGGGAAGAATTGCACATTGGTGAGAACAGACGGCAAATAACAGATGAAGAAAAAGGGGGATCAATTCTGTTTCACGTTTGAGCTTATTAAACTCGCGATGACGTAGCTACTGCCAGTAATTCAGATGACTTCCAGCCTGGCTGTTCCGTTGAGGAACACTTCCTCCCGCCGCAAGTCCTCGCCTCCTGGGCTCATCCCGGAGGGGGAGGGCGCTCTCGCGTGGAACAGCACAGTCGCGAGACCAATAAACACGACGACACGTTCAACCTTCCCTTCAGGCCCTTGGTCCCGCCTCTCTTGGCAACATACCGGATAGTGATTGGGTGGAGGTTCTGGTCTCGACTTCGATTGCCTCCCGTGCCTGCCAATCACGTCTTGGTCCCGCCTCTCTTGGGGACATACCGGATAGTGATTGGGTGGAGGTTCTGGTCTTGACTTCGATTGCCTCCCAATCACGTCTTGGTCCCGCCTCTCTTGGCAACATACCGGATAATGATTGGGTGGAGGTCTGGTCGTCTCGACTTCGATTGCCTCCCGTGCCTGCCAATCACGGCCTTTTTTAATAGGTGTTTGTCTGGCTGCAGTGTCTGGTGGGCAGGACGAGGAAAAAACTCGGTGTGCAATAAAGAAGTGGGCGACACAAAAAAATACGTTGTTGCTTTCGTTTTTTTAACTCTTCTTTGTCGCTTTATATATATATTTTTTGTTTATATATCAAGTTTAATAGGTTGTGATATTGACCGTTGGGTTTTTTGGACGAAAAAAACAGTGAACGAGGTAAGGGCTATAATAATATAACGCCTTTTCTCATACTCTACATTGCTATGCTATGCTTCAAGTTCTACCATTTCCGTTTGCTTGTTGTGGTAAACATGTTACTTTACTTTACATTTTACATGTTTTTTTTTAATTTTTTTTTAGGTTAGGGGTTATTACTTCTGCTGCACTACACGAATAGTTATTGATCGTGTAACGTTACAGTTGCAACGATTTATCGACATTGATTTACATTCCCACCCGAACCCTCCGTCCTATTGTTACATAAAAGTTATTACTTTTGGTCCTTGCTTCTTGCGATTATTATTTCATTTATAACTGATGTTTATTACGATTCTTTCATCCAAATCAACACTGTCCCGTCCTATCCTGTGATCCTCCATTTGCATTTCTCAACTTTGTGGTTCGAGTCATTTAATGATTCTGTGGTTATGATGATGCCATCTGAATAGAATAGAAGAATAGAAGTACTGTATTGATCCTCCTGAGGGAAATTCAGCACCACACAGATCATCTCTCACAATAAACAGTTAGGTAGTCACAAATAAGAATACACAGTCAAAGATGCATTCTAAAATATACAGTCCAAAAATGTAAAGTAACATGTACAGTGAAATGTGCAGGAAGATATATACAAGTGTCATGAGAGTTGTATGTTGAGTTGTTTTTTTGTGGAGGACATGTTCAGTTTTGCAGGATTTTTGGAGAAAGCATGGCACTTGAGACAAAACACACTATATCCAATTGTATATGAATTCCTCTTGTTTCTTTGTTTACATACATTGCTTACACAGCTTGTGTTATATTACGTTTTATTGTATTTTCGTTTTCTTGTGGCCATCTTGGTCTATATGTCATTTGTCAAGTAATTTGTTATTATTATACTTATTGTTTATGTGTCTTGTAAGCCCATATGGGCTGGGCATACACCTGTAAGACACGAAAATAAAAAAAAACATCAAATCAAAATATACAAATGATGCCCCTTGCTGTTGTTATCACAGCTGAATAGCATGACAAAGTCAGCTTAAAGCAAGCTAATCAGTGATCCAAGGTTCTCAGTGATTAGGCCACATCATTACTTTGCTCTATAGGGGGGGGGGGGAATGGGGAAATCTCTCTACTTGTGCTGCTGTTATTTATCTGGCATTACTTTCATAAAAGCAGTACAACACACATCACAGTCTCAAAATATAGGTCATGTGTAGTAGAGTAAAACAGTTTACTAAATGATTTGCCATGGTTTCATAATATATCAAATGGACATCATCAATGCACTCACTTGCCTTTGGTTGTCATCTCGTGAGAAATACGACTACTTCTGTTAACTGTGTGATACTACTATCATACTATACTATTACGACGCTTTTAATCTTACTGCAGGCAGTGCAGTGAGTGTACAAGACAAGATCAAGACAAGATTCCTTTATTGTAAACATGAAACGTATCCATCGTCGTGGCTGTCCTTAAGGAAATGCTTAGTGGAATATTAGTGTTGTTCCTTTCAGGAACAGTTCTGCTCTATTGTCTGGCAGGTAATGATATGTTGTAGGCTGTGCCAGTGTGCCCGGCCTGAGTACACACTACACAGTACACCTGGCTGGCCTGGTAGAACCAGCTTTATTGAT
This sequence comes from Notolepis coatsorum, assembly GCF_963971535.1. Lineage (NCBI taxonomy): Eukaryota > Metazoa > Chordata > Actinopteri > Aulopiformes > Paralepididae > Notolepis > Notolepis coatsorum. The sequence continues at coordinate 9,212,773 of NC_140178.1, forward strand.
GCCAAAGGTCTAAGGCCTGCTGAGTTCCCTCCCTTCCCCTTTCAGAACACCTTTAGTTTTCTTGTAGACGGGCACGAGTTGGAGAAAATGTCTACAAGAGAGAACTTGCGCACATTGGCTTTTTACTTTACTTGTTGAAAGTGTTATAACGTTTTTGATATCGAAACCTGGTATGGAAACCCAGGGGCCAAGAATAAGAACAAACTGGCAAGGATATAGGGAAACCACAAAAACAATTGTCTTGAGTTATGTACTTGGGGAATAGCAAATAGGCTATTGTTGTCTGATCCTTTGCATCCCCTTCATGGTGAGTTTGACAAGCTTCCATCTGGAAGGTGGAAATATATATTTAAGAAGTCTTTCATCCCACACACATACCATTGCTCTGATGACTTCTTAGCTTTTCTTTTTAACCGTGGTACTGGTTTTAAGTACCCAAAGCTCTGTCTGTTTGTGTTAGGGGTGCACCGATATATCGGTTGGGTATCGGTATCGGCCGATAAGCTCAAATGTGCCGATAGCAGTCGCCGATAACTAACCATCCATTTGTGTAGCGTCAAGACAAAAAAAAAAAATTCACTCGCGACCTACCTGCACAACGCCCGCCGTCCGCCCCACACACACACAAGCTACTGCATCAAAGTTACTATTTATGATTAACAAGGCATTCGTTTTGTGGCATTAGCGTTATATAGTTAGTGTTACACGGACAATAACATCAGCATATTATTATTACCCATAGCAGCAAGGCATTACTCCGAGTCCGTTCATAGCCGGGAGGCAGACGACTAACGTTACTGGTGAAAATGTGATTTACGTTGGAATACTCCTTTGCCAACTTGCTGTACTTTGCTTGCAGGTCTGCAGCCATTATTACTGGATTAAGAATAGCCCCAACTTTAGCCAACGTAACGTTATGGCTAAACCTTTAACATTAGTTAACCCTAGCTTTCGGTTAGCTGTTCAATGCTAATGTAATAACACAACCAAGCGAATCCATCAGAGCTCCCCATCAACACCGCTCTGTCGGGAGGATGGCATTTAAGAAAGTATCTGCTGTTAAAATGACACAAACATTCGTTTTGTGGCATTAACGTTATTATAGTTAGTTACACGTTCAATTACATCAGCATAGTATTTACCCGAAGATAGCAAGCAAGCCGTGCATAGCTCGGTTACATTCCGTTGCTCATTCCGTACCCAACTACACATTCTGCAATCTGTTAATAAAGTTTTCAACCAGACAAATGTATAGAAAGGCTTTGTTTTATTATAACATTTGTTGCAGTAAAATCATTGTGTCTCGTTTGGCCATCCTGTGGAGCGCGCTGGTCGGCGGGCACTGCCGGGCAGCTAACTTATTAGCTTGTTGTGGTTCTGAGTTTGACTCGCATTCTCACAAGCAGATCAATGGCGGCATGCCCCGAAGTAGAAAAATGAATATTCGCTTGGTGGTAAGCAGGAGGTGGGTGCTAGCGGTGTGGCGTAATTGGCCGAATCGACTGTCAATCAAAATGGTTCCATTGCATTGGTTGAAAGCTCTGGTTGAGAGAATAGTATCCCGCTGCAGGCCGCCAGAATGGTTCCATTGCATTGGTTGAAAGCTCTGGTTGAGAAAATAGTATCCCTCTGCAGGCCGCCAGACGATACTGGGAGAGGGATCAGTGATACCATAAACATATTTCTTGATGTTTCCTTTTTTAAGTAAGTAAAGAGGCCTACAAATACAAACACACATACAAATATACAGTAGTTTCATTAAAAAAATTAAAAAAAAATTAAAAAAAAAATTAAAAAAAATTAAAAATACTTATTTTTTGCCACAATTATCGGTATCGGTATCGGTATCGGCCGATTGTGTTAGTTGAACAATCGGTATCGGTATCGGTGGCCAATTTTCATATCGGTGCACCCCTAGTTTGTGTTGTTGTTGTTGTTTTTCTTTTGTCTATGTTTTGGGCCAATGTCTTTTGTGCCTGTATGGTGTTGTACTGTGTTGTCTTGTTGATTGCAACCACGAAAGCGGCTATCTATCTATCTATCTATCTATCTATCTATCTATCTATCTATCTATCTATCTATCTATCTATCTATCTATCTATCTATCTATCTATCTATCTATCTATCTATCTATCTATCTATCTATCTATCTATCTATCTATCTATCTATCTATCTATCTATCTATCTATATAATCTATATAATCTATCTTTCTCTTTCTATTTCTCTTTCTCTTTCTCTTGCTCTTTCTCTTTCTCTTTCTCAGGGCTGTGTTTATTTCCCATACATGTATGTATTTTCTGGGACCCACCACGATATCAAGCCCACCACCACCACAGATACATGTCCCAAACTGTTACAATAACATTGTCTCGTCCGTCGTGCACACAGCCCTTTCCGCTACTCTGTCTGTTGTCTCCGTCTGTTTATCTCTCTCTGTCTACATCTCCCAAACTGTTACAATAACATTAACATTTAACAATGTCTCGTTGTGCGTACACTCCTTTCCACTACTCTGTATGTTGTCTCTGTCTGTCTGTTTCTGTCTCTTTCTCTCTCTCTGTCTCTGTCTACATCTCCCAAACTGTTACAATAAAAAACATTAACATTGTCTCGTCTTGCATGTACACAGGCTAGCCCTTTCCACTACTCTGTCTGCTGTCTGGCCCCGCCTGCTACCGCCCCAGATAACCATAGGGCGGCTGGGCGATATGGCCTAAAAATAAAATATCAGATTTTTTCACACCACATCCGATTTACGATTTTAATCGATTTATTTCTCTTAAAAACTAGAAACGCCAAGGATTTAAAAAAAAAAAATCATCCTAAATCATTCATTCGAATTAATCGAATGAATCCATAAAATCTATTAATCGCCCAGCCCTACGTGGAGCCTGTGAGAACACCTACAGGGGATACACACAAGTCGTAGGAGGCAGAACCTCTGTGTTTTTCTTCGCCAATTCAATCGATATCTATCTGTGAAAGCCTTTCAAGGGTAACCTTGTTAACACTGACCTCTGATCTGTGATCCCACAACATCTGGTCTTTGTGGGCTCAGAATGTTTGTCTAGATACTTAAATTGCATTCCAATCTATTATGTACACTAATCACTGGATTTGAATGCAAAAGCATAGACAAACATTACTTCCATGGAGAGTTTATGGTGCACCCTTTTAACGCAAGATTGCGTTAAAAGGGTGTACCATAAACTCTCCACGGAAGTACTAAACGTAAACGTAACCTACGTCAATGGAGAATTTCTGGAAATTAATTCCTCAAATGCTTCCCGTTGCCTGATGTGAAACATATTCCTATAAGCTCAACCTTGTGCCTCTGTAACATTCTTCACCGAAGCTCAGGCTGATAGCTTGAGGCATATTGCACGGACTCACACACATGTATTAAGTCCCCAGCCTAGGGCTCCATTATAAACGGGACTTACATCATAGCTCTTTTTTTACAACCTCAAAGGTAGCTTTTACACGAATGTCTTGTTGGGGTTAGGGCTGGGCGATATGACGATATTATATAAATATCGGGTACAGTTCATTAACGATACACTTTTTAAACGTATCGTGGATATCGTGATGTTTTGCCCAAGAGGCTTGTGTTGCGTCAATCTGGTCCACACGTTGACACTTTTGAACAGCGCCGCCCCACACACACACTACTGCATCAAAAGTTACTACTTATGATAACAAAGGCATTCGTTTTGTGGCATTGACGTTATATAGTTACACTTTCAATAACATCAGCGTATTTACATAGCAACGACCGAGGTCGACCTAGATATAGCAAGCATTAGCCGTTCATATCTCAGCCCGTGCTGACTCCGTTGTGCCCATTCTGCGGTCTGTTAATAACGTTTTCAATCAGACAGATGTATGGAAATGCTTTTATTATAACATCCGTTGCAGTAAAATCATTATGCCTCCAGTCGTTTAGTCATTCTGCAGAGCTAAAAGGTAAAAGTCGGCCGCGGCGAGCTACCGCTGCCATTGTTGTTTTCATTGAGCTCTCCAATAGCGGAAGTAAAAAATTAATACGCGCTTGCCGATTGGTGCTAAGAACAGCAGGGCGGGTGCAAGCGATGTGACGTAATTGGCAGACGCGACTGTCAATCAAACTGATTCTGTTTGCCGACTGAATGAATATAAACGTTATTAACAGATTGCAGCATAGGTACAATACAGTACAGCTCAATACAACAACAGTCAACAGTGGACTGGAGGATGCAGACCAGAGAAAGACTTTCGTCTTGTTTACATCAGGGTCCCCCATTTTCAATTCATCATATTTCGTATCTAAATCATATAATATCTCATTGCTAAATATATGCAATATATAATCTAATAATCCAATAATCTAAATCTAATATATAATATAAAAATGCTAAATGCATGGGTATTTTATTTTGTCTTTAATGTTAGCTTGCAAACTCAAATACTGTCTTGGTAAGCCTCATAATGAATTGTTTGGGGGAAAAAAAGAAAAACATCGTGATGCGTATCGTGTATCGCCGAAAGGTCAGAAAATATCGTGATATCATATTTAGGCCATATCGCCCAGCCCTAGTTGGGGTAGAGAGGGAGTTCCAGAGTCTGGGTGATGTGAAGGTTGAGACCTGGGGGGTGAAGAGAAGGGAAGCTAGGGTGGATCTGAGGGACCTAGAGAGGGGTTAGTAGGGGCAGAGGAGGTCAGTGAGATATGTAATGTAGGGCTGTACCGAATGTCATTTTTTTTAAACATTCGAAGCGTCTATTAAAGTATTCGAACGAAGCTTCGAATGTCTATAAAAAAAAGAATTCATACATTTTTTAATTTTTTTTTAAACTAAATCCTCAATTTGAATAAAGTTATTAATCTGATTAAATGAACCTTTTTCTTTTATTAAATCAACTTTCTTGATCAGTTTCGTCAATAAGGGCACGGTTGGTATGAAAGTGATGGTGACGTCTTATAGTATAATATATTATAATATTAGTGTAGCCTAATCTTTAACTGCAACTGTGAAGAAACCCCCCCATTGGTTTAAACAGATTGAATAGACAGAAAAAAAAGATTCGAATGTTGATTTAGAATTCGAATGTCAACATCAACATTATGTTCGAAGCATTCGGTACAGCCCTAGAGATATGGCGGGTGGGGGGGGGGGGGGTGAAGAACTTTGTAGGCGAAGACCAGGCTTTTGTAGTTGATCTGGTGGGAGACAGGAAGCCAGTGGAGGTCTTTTAGGACTGTAATGCCAGGATGTGGTGTGAGTGAGTTAGAAGACTGGCGGATGTGTCCTGGACCAGTTGGAGTCTAATTGATGGAGCAGCACTAATGCTGCCATAGAGGTGTGAGCTTCAGTAGTCAAGACGGGAGGAGGTGAAGACGTAAATCAGTGAGTCAGCAGCAGGGCGTGAGAGAGGGGCGACCTCTCTAAAAAGGTTTAGACAATTATGGTGGATATGGAGCTTGAGGGAGAGGGTGGGGTCAAGGGTCGCGGGTGTGGGCTCCATTGATGCTTTAAGCTAAGAGCCGTGTTTACTTTCGCTTTTACTTTCACTATTACACTGAACCCTTGAGTCCCTCCTACGGTAGCCTCCTAGCTCTCCAAACTGAGCAAGGTAAAATATAATGATAACCCATCTGGCACAAACAAACTCCATAACAATACAACAGAGTCTATTATTATAATAACATATAAGAACATTCACCAACTGAAAAGGCTTGGTGACGGTTTAAGCAAACACATGGATTTGCTTAAACCTGGCTTAAAGCAGGGGAATAAAATGATTGCCCCCCCCCCCCCCCCCCCCAAAAAGTATTGATTAATTAACTTATCATTTAAAAAAGGTTTGCGGGTCCAACATGAATGTTGTTGTTTACATGTTGCAGGCATGTATCCCTACTCCCTACTTCCCATTTTCACCATGTGGAATGCACCTGATTGGATAAATGACACGTTGGCGCTCTAGTGCGACACCTAGTGGCTGAATGAGATCTATAGCACCTTTTAATATTTACATGATTTTGTCATTTAGCCGATGCTTTTATCCAAAGCGACTTACACGGTTTGTACAAGTCAGCAGGAAGGGCACAACTCTATCAGCTGAGTAACAATGTTCATCAAAGTGAGTGCTACAGTGTAGATTAGTATATTAGGACAAGTGCATGATAGTAAGGTTATATATATTTTTTTCATTTCAGATATTGATTGAAGAAGTGTGTCTTTAGTCAACGGCGAAATATTGGACGGGCTTCGGCTGTCCTCCTAACTGTGGTGGGAAGTTCGTTCCACCATTGTGGGGCAAGGACCAATTTTAAGTAATTGAGAAGATGAAAAGTGAAGGGCAAATAGACAAACAAACAGTTTATGATTTTATTAAAAAAAAAAAAAATCCCCCACTTTTTCTCTTTTTTTTCTCTTTTTCTCCCATCCCAATTCCACTGTGCCAATTCTCCCCTCCCCTGTCTTGAACGTTGCTCGCATATGCCCCCCACTGGCCGGTTGTAGGGAGGATAGAAGCCTTGCATCACGTGTCCCCTCCGATACACAAGGAGGCAGCCTGTCGCATCTTTTCACCTGCCAGCGCAGACTCTCAGTGGCGAGGTGTAATGCGTGGGAGGCTCACACTTCCCCCCGCTATTTCCTGTCTCTGCTGTGCAGGCGTCCCCCAACCGACCTGTAGGAGTCGCTGTCCACAACGTCCAGATTACCACCCATCGACTTCCCACCCGCTAACTCTGCCAATTGAGTTAGTATGACGACCGGCCCAAGCCGGAGGCAACGCCGACAGCCGGATTTAAACCCGGTGTCTCTTGCGTTGGTGACGAGCGCAATGTCCGCTGCGCCACCCAGACGCCCATGAAGTCACAGTTTATGATTTAAATTAAAAGTTGAATACAATGGAGGCCAGTTAATTAAAAATAAATCTGAACTGTATCTGATTTAGGACAAATATGAGATTCCATGTGATTTGTGCTGTTCACAGGGTTCGCACAAGGTCCTTGAAGTGCTTAAAGTGCTTGATTTTTTACCAAAAAAGTCAAGGCCTGGAATTCCTTGAAAACAGCTAATTTTTTAACAAGGTGCTTAAAAAGTCCTTGGAATTCAAATCAACCATTCGCATTGAAAGTTTTGTTCATCCATGATAAAAATGTTCTGATCAAGAAATGTAATCTTTTTATTTAAAGTGTATAACTAATTGTCGGAAATTGGTTTTTAGCCATAAATATTGGATAAGATTTAAAAAAAAAAGAAAAATTAAACGCATTTAAAAGTGAATTGTATCCTTTTAAATGCCCTTTAAAAAGTACTTGAAAGTCCTTGAATTTCATTTTGCAATGTCTGTGGGAACCCTGTGTTCACACTGTTGGAAGAAAAATAACCCAGATCTGAGTCACATATGAGCAAAAGAAAAACCTGATTTGGCCGCTTCTGCCTGCAGTGTGAACGTAGCCGTGGTCGGTTTCTGTCTGCAACGGTTTCCACGTGCAGAGAACTTCCCACGGTGGGAAAGAGATGTACCTGTGGCGGTGGTGGAAGAGGAACTGGGGTCACAACTGTGACATCATGCGCCTGAAAGGACTTGGGTTTCCCTCTCTTGCCTCCTCCCTAACCACGTGTGATGTCAGAGAGAGAACAAACTGTTCAGCTTTTTGTTTTATTTGTCACATATCAGGTGTTAATGCTTGGTTCTGTATGAGCCTCCTGAGATTGTGCTTCATACAGTAAAAAGTGAAAGGATAAAGACCAAACACTATACAAAATGTACAAAATGCAAACAATTAGGTAGAAGAGGTGGTAGTGCAAATCTTTTAGGAATAAATGGATAAAATATGGTGTAATGTTTTTAAAAAGGTCTAACGTGAATGTTAAAGGTGAATGTTTAAAGGGAGTGTGTGGATGTTGTGTAGTGTAGAGTGTAGAATGGATGAGTTAATATTACAGTGAGTCCACTTTGAGCATCCTGATGACCTGGTGATAGAAGCTCCTTATAGTAGAAGCTAGGGGTGTAAAGGTACACGTATCCGTACCGAACCGTGTCAGTGTGTACCGTACCGTACCGAACGGCTGTGTAGTGTACTGAACGAATACAACGGTATGTTAACCACTTTTTTTTTCACAATCTAATATAATTATTATTTTTGTATTTTTTATTTTACAAGTCGATTATTAATTTCAATATAGAATATTCGTTGACAGCCCTACACGTACAATTAGTTACTGCACACTACATCACCCCTGAGTGGAACATGGAAAGCCAAACCTTCCCCCACACTGTACCGAAAACCGTACCGAACCTTGACTTCAAAAAACCGAGGTACGTACCGTGGTTTTTGTGTACCGTTACACCCCTAGTAGAAGCTCTTTATAGTTCAGGCCTACACTTCTGGATTCGGATGAAGTAAACTGTCTACCTCCAACGTAGTTACGTGACATTAATCGCTGTGTAATTTTAGGGAGCCTGACATTAATACAGACATAAATAAGTGAAAGAATAAATTAATGACGCTAGACTTGTCCTGTAATGAGAGGAGCCACGTTGGTCGAATTGACTTATTTCATGAAAGGCTTCATAATCGACTTTGAAAGTTGATTTGTACTTTTCAGACGAGTTTGAGCTGGATTGTTCTCACTGGACAAAAGCTATTGATTCACAATGTGATTGGACATTGATTGGCTTACAAAACCACACAAAGTGCATTGTTTTCAATAAACAATGATAATGAAGACCATGGCGATGTCTAATAATACCTACAGTTCATAGCAAACGTGTACAAGTTTACCAAACCGAGTAGCTTAATTGAATATTCTGTGTCTTTATAGCAACTACTAGGGGTGTAACGGTACACAAAAACCACGGTACGGTAAGTACCTCGGTTTTGAAGTCGAGGTTCGGTACGGGTTTTCGGTACAGTGGGGTGGGATTTTGGTCTTCCATGTTCCACTCAGGGGTGATGTGGTGTGCAGTAACTAATTGTACTTGTAGGGCTGTCAACGTATATTCTATATTGAAATTAATAATCGACTTGTAAAAAGAAAAAAAAAGAATTATAATAATAATTAATTTTGATTGTGAAAAAAACAGCACCCGGTGGGCGGTCGTTAGTGGTTAACGTACCGTTGTATTCGTTCAGTATACAGCCGTTCGGTACGGTACGGTACACTACACACTGAAACGGTTTGGTACGGATACATGTAACCTTTACACCCCTAGCAACTACAGAAGTCACCCGTAAGAATGTGGCGTTGAGCACATCATCTCAAGCGAAGCGAGGAAATAATTAATGAAATGGATATCATACAGAAAGAGCCAAGCATAGCTTCAGGCTACCGCTGGATATATAGCAGCCCTATATTCAGCGTAGGGTAGGGTTGCCTCTGCATTATTATTATTATACCGCCCAGCCCTAATCTAGCGCTCGTCAAATAAATCTGTCATCTCCTTTCGAACTCTTACCAAAAGTAAAATTTCACAACAGGAAGTAGCTGCTACTGCTTGAATCACGTTTCTTGTGTAATGGCTTAAGACTAGGCATCAACATGCCTCGTCACTTTCATGACACGGAGAGCCTAGGGGAACTTCTATTCTTACATGCTGCAATGAGTATATACGGCGTTGTGCAACAACCTTTATACACCTAATAAAACGGTGCAGAGTTGAGGTCGGAACGCAACGTTAAAACGGCCCATCAGTTTTCCTCGTCGTTTGCGCCCTCTGTTGTTATTATTTGTTACATGAGCGATACAAGGGGGGAAGTCAGTGTACTGTTTGCGTTCAGTCGGCGGCGCACGTGATCCTCGTATGAGATTACAGAGCTCTCCCCGGGGGAACTGGGTATGCTGTAAGACGAGAGGGCTGGCCAGATGCCGTCCGTTGTGGAAGGAGACTGTGGTCGGAGAGACGTGAGGAGCTGTCGCGTGAGACTTGAGTGAGCGTTCGAGCACCGCTGTTCTTGTGGAAAGTTAAAGGTGCTGTGTGAGTGACTGGTATTTCTTTTGTTCGTTGAAACAAGTGGTCTCTACACATGTTAGAATAATAGCTCTACTCCCGACGGCCATCACTGATACAGAGTCAGTTTGGTCAGTAACATGGCGTCTCCCAGTCCCTCCTCCTGCTCTGCAGTAAAACGGAGAATCTATTTTTTTCTGGTATCCCGTTCTCACTTTATCCAATCAGGAGAGAGAACACGACCACTACACTGCTAAAAATGGTCTGACAAAAATAAGAAATTAAAACTGGTTTTAAGCAAATGCGTCCTTGAAACAAGTAAATAATCTACCAGTGCAGTACATTTTGGCTCGGCAAGATTTCATGAAATAAGTAAAAAAATATATATAGATTCTTGGGTTCTCTCTCCTGATTGGATAAAGTGGGAAGGGATCACAGAACATCTATTTTCTGTTTTCTGCCGAGCGGAGGGACTGGGAGACTCATGTTACTGACCAAACATTCATGGAATGTAGAGCTATTTACCAGTTATTTTAACAAAGAAATGCCACTTAGTTACGGCACATACAAAAAGAAAACAAGCTACCGGTAACTTTTTGCTCTGGAATGGGCTGTAGTATCGCACCTAGGGGGGTGTAACGAATCGATGCATCGATTCATCAAAATGCATTGATTCTAATGTGTTTGATTCGATGCATCGATTTGAATATGCTAGAATCGATTATAATCTAAATTAATAGAAACAAATATTATAATTTTTTTTTTGTACGTTTTATTTGTGTGTGTATTGTTTTTATTGACCTATAGTCCATTCATGCTGAGTGAATCATTTCCCCCAGCCACATTTGTGTATTAAATTTTTTTGGGGAATTAACTGATAGAAAATTAATCGAGGGTGCTCCAGTAGCACACCATGTTACCGCGCTGCGTCGCGGGACTCCGTGCTGCGTCACGGATCTGGTTGACTCCGAGTTCGATTCCCGGACTCGCCGTCATTTGCCGAATGTCTCCCCCTGCTCTCTCTCCCGTTTCACCCTACAACTGTCGGTCATGCTTGACCAGAAAAGCGATAAACGCTAAAAAAATAAAGTTTAAAAAAAAAAGAAAATTAATCGAAAATGAATAAAAAATGTATCAAATCGAATCGAATCGTGTTCAAATGAAGAGATTTCATGATGCATTGAATCGTTGCCTGAAGAATCGTAATCGAATCGTTGTGAGGTCGAATCGTTACACCCCTAATCGCACCCATCAAATCCATAGCTCAGCTTTTGATTATCATGGTCTGGAAAACGGACAAAAGGCTCTAGAATTGTCCCCGGTGAATAAACGTGGGCCTAAGCCAGGACTTAGGTCAGTGACATGACAGCTGCTGGGTTGGGTGTGTATTACCAGGCGGCCGGTAGAGGTGGATGAGTGGTCCCTTGAACAGGATGTTACTATGTTAAACAGGAGGCTCGCTCATCATCCTCTCCTTGTTTTTGAAGTTTCCTGTGTGAGAGAGAGCAAGCATTGCAATGTCTTAATCCTTTTGTATTCTTCTCAAATATGCCTTTAATGTTGACTAGGGATGGGCAAAACGGCTATTCGAAATACTAATAAAAAATCGGCAATATTAATGAATTTAATATAAGCCCCCTTTGATATATTCCTGTCATGATGCATCATAAACGGATGGTAAACACGGGGCGATGTTACAGCAGGTTTTAAGAGAAAAAGATATCTTCATGTCATGGTTCACTGAATCTGCCAAGAATGAAAGGTAGAATAGTTTTGGTTCTTGGATATTTAATGTTCTCCCCGTCGCCACAGATATTAGAATTGGAACAGGGATCCGATAAGCAGAACCAGAAACGAAATCGATCAAATCCAAAGGATAGGATACCCAACCTTACTGAAAAATTTAAGCGTCATGCCCTGTGATGTTTTCAAATCAACGAGCAATCGTGTTTGTAACTGAGGGGTACAATTCCCTGACTGTATTGTTAGATATGGTATTTAATACCACTACCTCTTGTACTTTAACTTCTGGCCATCCAGTACATGATATAAGTATGATGAACACTTTCCCACCTGATGAAACGAATCCACACAAATGTACAAATCGAAGGTTTAATATAGCAAAAGGTATATACAACGTTCACTTGTTTACACTTATGATTTGAAATATGCACTTGTATGGCAAATGAGTATTCGTAGGTAAATCAACATTGAATGTCCAATCTCTGGTTACGCAGGGAGTAAGTATACAACCTGGATATTTAGGAAACTAGCGATGGTACTTAAATGATTATAGCTGGATACACTAAGGGGGGGGGGGGGGGTCCCGCTGGTTGTAAGACAGTAGGAGGGGGGGGGGTTAGAGAAGCCGCTGGCGGTATCCCATCTGGCCGACGATTTCTTGGGAGAATTCAAAGTCTTGAACACGGTGCCCACAGAACCTCGGTCCGCAGACGAATACAGCTGGACCCTCTGGTGGACGGTAGCTGCCGGTCCACAACGGAGAGACGTGAGGCGACCTCACTGGTGTAGAGCGCCGTCTCACCTGGAGTCTTCTCCGGGGGGTAGTTCCAACACTCCGCAGTGTTGGCCGTTATCCATGGAATAATCAAAGCACCCAAAGCATAATCCAAGCCGTGGAAGGCTCGCCGTCGTCCGGGTAGAGTAATCCAATATACAGGTCCAGTCGCCCTGGCCCGGAGCTCCTCGGATGCAAGCACCACTAGGGGTCTGCCCAGCCTGGTTAAGCGTCCAGATAACGTCAGGAACGATGGGGGTACTGATAACTTTATAACTCTAACCGAACGATGCACCATACATAAATAGACTATTATTAGCTTAATAGAATACGTCCAACTCGACGGTATAGTGCCAAACTATGACTATTCAACTATTAATCTACACGATATCTCAATGCCTATTCTGAGGCCAAGTAGGCCTTACTACACCACACGTGCGTCGTGGGTGAGGCTTCGCGTCTGTCACTCTGTTGGAGGGTAAAGAACTGGACTAAAAGAAAGTTCTACTTTACTTGCGCCATATATATATGCGCTATGAACAAATAGTACCATTCGTATTTCGCCCGACGTATTCCTACGCGGAACCGGGGCTTGCCACGACATGTTGGGCGGCACGATTGAACTTGAACCTAGGGGTATGGCAACCTGGCGCCAGGTTCTCGTCCAATGGTAGAATGAAACTATTATGGGCTGTTTAGTAGACTAAAGGGATATTCAGTGCATATTGTACAAGGAATATACAGGGGATATCAAACGATATACAAACACTATTTAAATATATATATATAAATAAATATATATATTCGGTTTAATCTGATCCTTCACAACAGTGTTTAATAATAGTGATTTCAATATCATCATATTACGCTTGTAATTTTTTTGTCATAATCGAGCTGCCCTAATTTAACGACTCTTTGAATAATCGATGCACCTCCATATATTCTTCTCGGGGGTCGACAGTGTCTCAGGAGGTAGAGCCTGGTAGCCGGAAGGTTCCCGGTTCGATTCCCGCTCCTCCCAGGCTATATTATCACCGACATCCAGTTGGCCCCTTTGAACAGCCCATCTGAGGTTTCTCTCCTCCACGCTGCCTGTGGTGCTTAATTTTTCCCCCTATTGCTAGGTTTTTAGTGAGTCGTTCCTTATCTTCATTTGGGGAAAGTCTGGGAGTGTCGCATATTTGGATTTTATGGTTTTTTTTTTGTTTTTGATCTATTGTGATGTTTCATGGGGGCTATTCCATGTGATCTCGGGCTATACAAATTAGGGCTGTCAGGGTTTTTCGAACGGACGTTCGAACCTTCGTTTTTAATTAAAAAAAATAATAATAATTTTTTTATATAAATATCCTCAAACTAAATCCTCAATTTGAATAAAGTGATTAATCTGATTAAATTAGTATTTTCTTTATTAAATCAACTTTGTTTAATGAATATAACTCATCAGTTTTAATACTATAATATCAGTGTAGCCTAATCTTTATCTGCAACTGTGAAGAAAAACCCCATTGGTTTAAACAGAATGAATAGACAGATACAAAAAATATATATATAAAAAGAAATTATGTTTTTTTTATAAAAAATTCAAATGTTGATTTAGAATTCGAATGCCAACGTAACAAACGAAGGTCCGAACGTTTGGGCTCAGCCCTAATACAAATACATTTGATTTGATATTATTGACACGTCTTTAACGGTGACCCGATGTCTCTCTCGTTCCAGTCTCTCTCTCTCTCTCTCTCTGGACGGGTGGAGGTCGGAGGCCTGAGTGAGTCAGGAGGATGGCGCAGTGGAACCAGCTGCAGCAGCTGGAGACCAGGTACCTGGAGCAGCTCTACCACCTGTACAGCGACAGCTTCCCCATGGAGCTGCGGCAGTTCCTCGCCCCCTGGATCGAGAGCCAGGACTGGTGGGTAAACCTCACCTCATTGCACCTTACCCTAAGTTGTACCCCATCCAATTTCTACATTGTACTGTATACTGTATTGTATTGACACTCGGTTACTTTTTTTTATTATTATATATTATATATATATTTAAAAAAAATGCATAAATATAGGCACTAAAATGATGGTAAAAATAAAAAAATAAGCAGTGTAAACAATATAATTAACTCTGAATATGAGCATGTAGGCAGTGTGATCAAAGGTGCAGATAAGGGTCTGTGTGCCCTACAGTTATATTATGTTACAATAAATATGGTCAATAACACTTAGAATCTGAATATATATATATATACTATGAGTAAGTAAAGTGTACAGTATACATAAGGTACCCTAACTGGCACGATATACGTCATACGTTGTAGTCCGTGCAGGTTAGGTGGGAAGAGATTTCTGAATTCTGTGCATATAGACTCATATTAGATCTCTCTAATGGAGATACGTGGATTATATCTCAGTCATCTTTATGTAATGATCCCCAATAGAAAGTGTAGGACTTAGATTCTGTATTGGCAGTACAAGGAAGAATCCGTTTATCCATAACTACAGTTAGTTCAGTAAACGAATTATTTTAATTGGTACTGTTTATATCCTTTGGATTTTCAGGCATCAGTTTACAAACCTCAACTGTTTGCTCCAACAAAATCAAATGTTGTGTCTTCCCTTTGAAGAGATTACCGGTAGTCATTATGTACACTTTACGAACAATGAGCCAATTACCATGACTTGCTGTCGGCTCTACCAGGAAAAGAGCTATTGTAGTCTCCTTGACAACCTCTTCCTCAAAACACTTATCGTAATCATATTCAAAACATGAGTACTGTACATATTCAAAACATGAGAACAATACGTATATACAAATCATGAGTACTATACTGTACATATTACACTAGTACAGTAGTACACTTAATGTAGATCTCTGTATTTTTTACTGTATATTTATATTAGAATGTACATACATTACCGGTACATAGGAAATGTGAATCCCGGACCGTATTTTATTTTATTATTATTTCATTCTTAGGCAATTTTTTGTTATTCTTATTCGTGATTTGTTTTGTCTACCTAAATGTTTACTGTGAGCGATTTGTAGTGCCAAATCTCCCTCGGGATGATTAAAGTACTTCTATTCTATTCTATATTCAAATCATCAGTACAATACATATTAAAATCATGAGTATGATACATATTAAAATCATGAGTACAATACATATTAAAATCATGAGTACTATATATATTAAAATCATGAGTACAATACATATTCAAATCATGAGTACGATACATATTCAAAACACGAGTACGATACATATTCAAATCATGAGTAAGTCTATACATATTCAAATCATGAGTACTAATCAAGTGGTTTTGTATGAGCATCAACGCCTCTTTTTGAATGGCTTTTATTGTGACGCCAAATTGGAATAGATTTATCCTAGTAACATTATGCAACCATTATACGGGTCGGGAAACAAATCTTTTAATCCACAGCCACAGTCATAAATACACCTAAAACTTTAATTACTGTACCAGGCTAATTTAATTCTGGTTTGTCTGCCAAAGTGTCTATGAAGGGTCGACTAATTTACCAGCCCGGAGCAAAATGTACTCGCTGGAGCAGCTAATTTCCCACAGTGATTTGATATTCTATTTGAGTCCATCGTTCTGCTCTCTACTGGTGAACGCTATGACACTCACCAATGTTCTGTATCATAAGGTTGGTTGGTCCTCGCTTGCAGAGAGACGTGATAAACATTGGTATTGGTTTATTTTCAAAGCTCTTGTTGGTAAGCGACGCCCCTTACATTACAACGATGTTGGATTGGAATTCTGGATTATTCTATCAAACTCGATCAAGTGATCCATAACTGATTTAATGAGCCATTCGCAGTTTCACTGTATTGGCCATGTGTACTTACTTAGACTTGCATGCATGGCTTAATCTTTGAGACAAGAATATGCTACTGGTTCCCAGAGCTTGTTCTAATTTAGGAGAAAATTGCCTTCTCTTTTAGTGCTCCCCGTACTCTTGGAACGCCCTTCAATGCACTTTAAAGTTTGATATTCTTTCCAACCTTTGCACAATTTAAAGCTTTGATTTATAACCATTGTATGTCATTTTGTGATTGCTTTTAGTCTGCTTTTACTGTTTCGTGTTTCCTGTTTTTATCTTATTTCATCTCGTTTCTATCTTATTTCATAGTGATGCACGATATATCGGCCACCGATATAATATCGGCCGATATGGTCATTTTCTTTTATACATCGGTATCGGTCCGATATCAAGATAGGGCCAATATTAAAAATATATATATTTTGTATCTTTTTTTTTTTATCTCTTTTTTTTTTTTTTTTTTTTTGGTCTTAAATAGTTTCAAAATATCAGTCATTTCTGAAAAGAAGTTACAAAAGTAAAAAAAATAAAAAATGCGTTTTGGAAAATAGCTCTTTATTTGATTATCATAAAAAAGTGTTTTGACATCGGTAAATATCGGTATCGGCCATCATTTTCACATCGTGCATCACTATTATTTCTATATCTTGTTTTTATCTTATTTCATCCAGTTTTTATCTTTTTCCATCTTGTTTCTATCTTTTTCCATCTTGTTTTTATCTCATTCCATCTTGTTTCTATCTTTTTCCATCTTGTTTTTATCTTATTCCATCTTGTGTTTACCGTGCTGTGGTTACTTGTTTATCTTTTAATCGTACGCTGGACGTCACTGTACACGAGGGGGGGACCTCTGCGTCCCTGGAGTTGAACCCTTTCACTGCCACACTACAGAAGGTTAACCCTTTACTATCACATTACCGACGGTTACCGTCGGTAGTGTGATAGTAAAGGGTTAACCTGCTGTTGTGTGGCAGTGAAAGGGTTAACCTGTGTATTGTCACAGTGAAAGGGTTAACTGTTTGGTAGTGCGGCGGTGAAAGGGTTAAATAAAGCGTGAACTCCTCCTCTTCCTCCTCCAGGGCCTACGCCGCCAACAAGGAGTCCCACGCCACGCTGGTGTTCCACAACCTGCTGGGGGAGATCGACCAGCAGTACAGCCGCTTCCTGCAGGAGAACAACGTGCTCTACCAGCACAACCTGCGGCGCATCAAGCAGCACCTGCAGAGCAAGTACCTGGAGAAGCCCATGGACATTGCCCGCATCGTGGCCCGCTGCCTGTGGGAGGAGCAGAGGCTGCTGCAGACGGCCACCACCACTGCACAGGTAGAGAGAGAGATATATAGATTAGGGATGGGCGTGAGTAATCGTACTAGCTATGAGAAAAATCGATCTTAAATTATTAATAATTTTTATGAAGAAAAAAAATCGTATATATATTTTTTTACATATTTGTTTCACATGTATGTGTAATATTATAACTGTTTGTTGGTTTCCTTAAACATATACGTGAATGAACAAAATTAACTTTAAAAAACAAAATTGTAATTGAAATTTTATTATTATTTATTTATTTTTTATTTTTTTTTTCGAGTAATACACGTCACGATCACTCGAGTATAGCATGCGATCAATCGATCTGGATTTGTCTTAAAAATGCCCATCGCTAATATAGATATATGGATGGATGGATAGATAGATAATTTATTGATCCCCTTGGGGAAACATTACAGTTGACAAACGTTAAAAATGGACGCAACAGTGGCTCGGGAGGTAGAGCGGTCGTCTGGTAGTCGGAAGGTTCCCAGGTTCGATTCCTGGGCAGCGTGTCGATGTGTCCTTGAGCAAGACACTTATTAACCCCTAACTGCTCCCGATGAGCAGGTTTGCACCTTGCATGGTCGCCTCTGTCGTCTGTGTGTGAGTGTGAGGAACACAAATTGTAAAGAGCGTTGGATAAAAGCGCTACATAAATGCACCATTAAATTTTTTTTTTATAAAAGAGTAAAACCAGTAAAGCAAAACAAACTATTAAAAACAGTACTTAAAGGAACACGCCAACATTTTGGGAAATTAACTTACAGTCTTCTCCAAAGAGAGACAAGAAGATGGATACCAGTTCTCTCTCTCTGTGCGTTCAGTAGAAAGCTATCTGGCTGCATGTTAGCCTAGCTTAGCACAATGAATGGAAGCGTACATTGTCCAACTAATATCTCTCCCGGAGGCTAACCGGCCATGTCCGCTTCCATTCATTGTGGTGCATAAAAAAGCAAACTAAATTCCTCCACAGGCTACTCACCATCATTAGTAGAGCGGCAAGCGGTGTTTGGGGACAGAGTGAAATCTTCTTAAAACACTGCCCCTCCACTCATTCCTGAACTTTTTTGTTAAGTCCTTCTCAAATGCCAACTGAATTAAATTGGCCTTGCATCGATGAAGCATACTAAGGCGATGTTCTGTAAAGATGTTCTTGAGGGTAGAAAACGAATTCTCACAGAGTGCCGTGCTAGCTTCAGTAGTGTTGTTGTTGACATCAGTGCCCACTAGGGCTGTCCCCGACTAAGGATTTGCATAGTCGACTTTGATTGACCAAAAAAAAAAAATTTTACCAGGGTGGGCACAGCTGACTCAGTGGGCGGGCCCGGCCCCCCAATGCCCGCCCATGGCGCCGGGTCTGAATGTACCTATGTTATATTTACTGAATAAAAATTACCCTTTGTGTGTATCCATGAGAGTACATCCCTAACATTTCTGGTGTACCTCACAGTAGGGCTGAGCCCAAACGTTCGGACCTTCGTTCTGACCTTCGTTCGTTACGTTGGCATTCGAATTCCAAATCAACATTTGAATATATTTTTTTTAGTAAAACTTAAAAAAGAAAAAAAAAATTAATACTTTTTTTTATGCGTCTATTCATTCTGTTTAAACCAATGGGGTTTTTCTTCACAGTTGCAGATAAAGATTAGGCTACACTAATATTATAGTATTAAAACTGATTAGTTATATTCATTAAAGAAAGTTGATTTAATAAAAAAAAAATACTAATTTAATCAGATTAATCACTTTATTCAAATTGAGGATTTAGTTTGAGGATATTTATTAAAAAGAAAATTATAATAATTTAATACATTTGTTTGAATTATTAAAAACAAAGGTTTTAACGTCGGTTCGAAAAACCCTGACGAAGTTCGAAACCCAAAAACAGGCTTCGGGGACAGCTCTACCTCACAGCCCTTAACACGTGTCTCTCTGGTTCCCCCCGCAGGACGGCCAGACGGCGCACCCCTCCGGGACGGTGACGACGGAGAAGCAGCAGATCCTGGAGCACAACCTGCAGGACATCAGGAAGAGGGTGCAGGTGAGGCCCCGAGACCTTTTTATATCGGCCGCGTATTCCGTTGCTACGGTAACGGCTTGTGCCGCCTAAACGTCTTTCCCATCGGTGTCGGCTATAGGGAGGTGTAGTGGTTACGTCATTGCCGTTTTTCGTGTTCCACCCTCTGTCCAACGCAATGTATTTCCCCCATTGCCCATTTCTAAATCGTCTCGTTTAAAACAAATAAAGCATTAACATTGGCATGGTGTATACCTTTCTGTGCTTATTCATCCACAATCTATAGCTCAACATGAAAATATTCGCAATTAATCATAAAAAAGAATCGCCAAATTTTATTTCAACCAAAAATTCTTAAACAATAATGTTAGGGATAGAAGGGAACTCATTTTGTGCAAAAATGGAACGCTTTTCAATTCCCATGCGGCAGAATTGTTACAATAGCCGATAATCCCAATGATAAATCCCTATATACGGGTGGAACAACCAGTGACGTCAGACTACACCTCCCTATAGACCTCTCACAGGAGCTCCTCCGGCTGTTGTACAGTAGGAAAATGAATGGACTATTAATAGATCGCTGCTAGCTTTGTCTGTGGTTCATGCAGCTGTGGTCCTGTGAACAAAGCCTTCTGCCTGGTGTACCTTTCGCTCTCCGATAAAGCAGGGGATCTTTCATTTTAAGCGGCAGTTAAAAAAAAGGGGGGGAAACCGATAGCCAAAACTAGCTTAGGACTGCAGATCAGTGTCGGTGCAACATTCGTCGTTTAGAATAAAGAAGAATCGAGAGGTTTATTTGTCACATACATACCAGGGCATACAGTGAAATGCGGGTGGTCATGCCTGCATCGATTGTGCAATAATACAATAATAAAATAGACATAGAAAAAAATACGGGTAAGACACAAGATGTGCATGATAAAAATAGACATGCTAATAAATACCTGAGAGGGCACTGGTTCCTATGTACACTACTATACAATATACAATTTTAACTGTCATTATTATACTTAATGTATCTAAACTATTATACAATGCCTCATTCCTTTAAAGTGACTTTTCCATTATTTAAAGTGACATTTGGTTTAAAGTGATTGTTGGTTTAGGGTTAGCGATTTGGCTTTTAGAAATCGGAACGTTAACGAAATGTAAAATCCTTTTGGTGAAACCCAATTTTCCCCGTTAACGCCACATGCAGTATCAAGGACACTGGTGAACGGGAAGAAAGGAAAAGACGGTTTATTTCCGCCACAGGCTGGTGAAAAAAAGGCACGGGGTTCGTGGTAATGTGGTCTGTTGCATTAGCAAACGCTGCCACAGGAAATACACTTAGTGCCCATTTAGATTGTTTATGTCGTCGGTTTGAAAGGGCCTTCATACTTCCGTCAGTGAATGATTATCATGTACGCAGAACGCTGACCATAATTACGTGTTTTCTCTCCTTCTCCAGGACATGGAACAGAAGATGAAGATGCTTGAGAACCTACAGGACGACTTTGACTTCAACTACAAGACGCTGAAAAGCCAAGGAGGTTCGGATGAATTCTAACTGACCTTTTCTCGTCTAGCAATAAGTAGAGGTGAACAGTAAACGAGTCACTGGTATATTTACTCCAGAATCGAAGCGGTTGAGTACTTTTTAAAAGCTTGTATACTTTTTACTTGTACTTGAGTACATTTTTAAGCATTTGCTTTTTCTTGCTTTTTCTTTTTCTTTTTTGGTCACAAGAGTAGTAGGTAGTAGTGTACAATGAGATCTGCCATTTACAGTAAAAATACAGTCATCCTGGACTTAACCTCTCATAACTGATGGGGCAGGTGTTGAAAGCAGTTAACATGCAACGGCCCGTATCCGGGCCGTCTTTAGGACGATGTGCCCACCAGCGCGACATGGCACTTTTGCGAGCGTCTAGCGGCTGAGGTCTGCATTTTCTATAAAACATATATATATATATTTGTTGCCGTTCTAATGCCACCTCACCCGACCAAATCCGTTCTCGAGTTACATGCCAATATGTCAGGTGTGCGACTTTGTACATGCAAGTGTCAGATTACCACCCCAGACTCCCGAGGCTCTAGAACTGTCAATCATTCGCAGATTGTGAAAATGATTGGACAGGGTTGTAGCCAATGAATGTAGTTTTCCAATGATACCCCACGTGGGGTTATGCGATTCAGGGATCTAGGTGAAAATTTACGAGCGAAAACAGGAAGTGAAAAACACACAGAATGCATTGCCGTCAATGAGGAAATGGAATACTGGAGAACTTTTCTTTTTGTACACAGTTTACCAAAATCGCTCTTAATCACCCATTTCTGAACGGATTTATATGAAATTTGGACCTGTACTACATAAGACTTCAGGCTATGGACCCGTAGTGTTTTCCAGCTTATACCAATTTTTGGGGATATACATTTTTTGGATATTGCAACTACTACAGAAAAACGTAGTACAACTCAAGTTCATCCCTATGTTACTCTATTTCATTAGCACTAAAAGTGATATTTCTTTATTGTGTAAGAAACTTCAGAATTTTATCTTTCAAATAGAGACCAGGCTTATGCATGTGCTATAAGTATAAAGTATAAAGATAAGCTTTGCCAAAAAAGTATGCAGTCATCAAGTTCAAGTAAAAATAAAAATGGCCGCTTTTCTGGGCGCATGTTATGAGGTTATAAAACGGGACTATCCCCAAACCTGATAATGTTTATTGTTTCTTAGTGTACTATATTTATTTACTGTAATTTAGTGTATTTTATTTGTTACTGTACTGTGCGTGTTCTTTATTGTGTTCTACCTGTAAAGCACTTTGGGTGGCTTTTATTGTCATCGTGAACGTGCCGTATAAATAAAGCTTGACTTGCCTGTGTGTTCAGAGCTGTCCCAGGACCTGAACGGGAACAGCCAGGCCACCGCCACCAGGCAGAAGATGGCCCAGCTGGAGCAGATGCTGAGCGCCCTGGACCAGCTCCGGAGGGTAGGTCGCCACTAGGGTCTGGTACCGTTCACATTTGAACCGGTACTTGTGAATCGATACCGGTACTTGACTGTACCTTTTTTCTGTACTTTAGTGTCGAAAAATTGCCGAAAAAACAACAACTATGTTTTTGTATAGTATAACTGTATATTGTATAGTATATATATATTGTATATATAATGCATCATGAAATCTCTTCATTTGACCACGATTCGAAAAAATGTCGATACATTTTCTATCGGTTAATTCCCCCAAAAATTTTGAATACACAAATGTGGCTGGGGGAACTGATTCACTCAGCATGAATGGACTATAGGTCAATAAAAACAATACACACACAAGTTTTCTTTTTCTTTTTGGGATTCATTTCGATTATAATCGATTCTAACATTTTCAAATCAATGCAGTTGAATCGTCACATTAGAATCGATGCATTTCGATTAATCGATGCATCGTTACACCCCTAGTATTGTATATAGGACTCATTACCTTTTAATTCGTGAGCTTACCATTGTATTTTATCTTAGTACTTTTTATCGTGTCTATTTTATTATCTATTCTATTATTATTTCTATTTTTATGCACAATCAAAGCGGGCATGGCCACCTTCATTCCACTATATGTCTCTGTATGTATGTGACGAATAAATCTCTTGAATCTTGAAATGTAATCTACCTACCTCAGTTGAAAAAAAATTGTCCAAAATTCAAATGATTTATTATCATTATTATTTATTTAGAACAATTTGTTAATATATATATATAATATTGCAGCGAGCGTTGTCTGCATCTAGCTTTGTAAAATGTAACCACACTTGCAACCGTCTTCGGCTTGCCATCGCCCCGACTGCTTTGTTGTTGTTGAATCAAGTCAAATCCTAGGTAAGCGTGTATTTTGCGCGTTGACGTTGACGTGAACGTGCGGCACACTTCATAGGTTTCGTTTTGCGGTAAACGAAACGTTGACGTCATTGGACTTAAAATAAAAAAGAAGAAATCTGGCACCGGTGGATCTCACGTGAATCGGTACCGTACTCGGTAGTACCGACGTGATTAAAAGTACCGGATTTGGTACCCATCCCTAGTCGCCACGCCTGTCCTTCTGTTGTTTGTTAGTCAGCGCGGTTCTTTTGCGACGGCCGGGCCGGCTTCTGTGCCGTGCATTTGAAATGAAAGGTGCTGTATGTGTTATTTCTTTTGTTTGTTAGAATAAGTGGTCCACGTGTTAGAATGAGTGGTCTACATATTAAAATGAGTGGTCTACGTGTTAAAATTAGTGGTCTACGTGTTAAAATAAGTGGTCTATATGTTAAGATAAGCGGTCTTCATGTTAAACTAAGGGCTAGATCCACAAAGAATGGATTGCACGGTGCTAATTGCACCCTTACTTACAATGTCATTATGAATTGAAAATGGGGGACCCTGATGTAAACAAGACGAAAGTCTTTCTCTGGTCTGCATCCTCTTAACAATTGTGTGTATTGAGCCGTACTGTATTGTACCCATTCTGCAATCTGTTAATAACATTTTCATTCAATCAATCACCGCGCAGGTGTTAAGGGGATGCAGACCAGAGAAAGACTTTCGTCTTGTTTACATCAGGATCCCCCATTTTCAATTCATAATGAATTGTAAGTAAGGGTGCAATTAGCACCGCGCAATCCATTCTTTGTGGATCTAGCCCTAAGTGGTCTACATGTTAAAATAAGTGGTCTACATGTTAGAATAAGTGGTCTACATGTTAAAATAATAGCTCTACACTATGACATCCATCGCTCATGTAGTGTTTCAGTAACATGGGTCTCCCAGTCCCTCCTAGATCTACTTTATTGCGTTACACGAGGCAATTTAAATGAGTCCAGGTCATCCCGCCACAGTAGTTGAGTCAGAGTGACACCGGCGGTTATCTGTTGCAGCAAATCGTGACGGAGATGGGAGGGCTGCTGACCGCCATGGACTTTGTTCAGAAGAACCTGACAGACGAGGAGCTGGCGGACTGGAAGAGGAGGCAGCAGATCGCCTGCATCGGAGGGCCGCCCAACATATGCCTGGACCGCCTGGAACAATGGTAACCCGAACGCACCCTTTCCCCGTTTTTTTTTAACCGGGTATCGATAAAAAACACTCTACTGGGAGATTTATTCATTTATAGTCACAACTAGGTCAAATTCAGTACTGTATCTACTAGGGCTGTCCCCGACTAAGGATTTGGATGGTCGACTAGGATTGGCAAAAATGTGCCGTTAGTCGACTATTGGTCGACTTAAAAAAAAAAATATATATATATATATATATATATATATATATATATTAATCAATTTTATTAAAAAAAATCTTCCTAAATCATTCATTCGAATTAATCGATACAATCGATTTATCGCCCAGCCCTAGTACAAAGTGAATGTTCTGTGTTGTTGACCAGGATCACGTCCCTGGCCGAGTCCCAGCTCCAGATCCGGCAGCAGATCAAGAAGCTGGAGGAGCTGCAGCAGAAGGTCTCCTACAAGGGGGACCCCATCATCCAGCACCGGCCCGCCCTGGAGGAGAAGATCGTGGACCTGTTCAGAACCCTCATGAAGAGGTCAGAGAGGACGCCGCTCCCTATCTTCACTAATGTTCCACAGGGTATCTGCAGGGTGTTAGACAGTCTTTAACCTTTCACTACCACACTACAAATGGTTAACCTTCTGTATTGTGGTAGTGAAAGGGTTAACATCCTGTGGTGTGGTAGTGAAAGGGTTAACCTTCTGTAGTGTGGTAGTGAAAGGGTTATCCTTCTGTAGTGTGGGAGTGAAAGGGTTAACCGGCTGTAGTGTGGTAGTGAAAGGTTAACCTTCTGTAGTGTGGTAGTGAAAGGGTTATCCTTCTGTAGTGTGGGAGTGAAAGGGTTAACCGTCTGTAGTGTGGTAGTGAAAGGGTTAACCGTCTGTAGTGTGGTAGTGAAAGGGTTAACCGCCTGTAGTGTGGTAGTGAAAGGGTTAACCGTCTGTAGTGTGGTAGTGAAAGGGTTAACCGTCTGTAGTGTGGTAGTGAAAGGGTTAACCGTCTGTAGTGTGGTTGTGAAAGGGTTAACCCTTTGTCGTGTGGCAGTGAACGGGTTAACCTTCTGTATTGTCGCCGTGAAATGGTTAACCATTTGGTAGTGTGGCAGTGAAAGGGTTAAAAGTGTTAAAAGTTCATAATTCTCAATTTAAGGCCTTAAAAGGTATTAAAAAGTCTTGCATTTAATTTGCACATAAAAAGAAAATTGGCGGACAGCCCGGTTGTCGGGCGATGAAATAATATTACAAATATTAAATGTTTTTGTATTCAAGTCATTGTTTTTTGCGGGTGCTACCAGGAGCTTGGTGCGTCTGGCGAGACCTTGTACGGAACGTGTGAGAATTTTAATTGGCGTGCGAGTGCAGCCGCCAGTTCAGTGTTGCTATGTGTTTACTTTCTAGTATGGTCGTGAAATTGATATTTGACTTTGCTGGTGCCATTTAAGTGGTATTAAAAAGGTCCTAAAAAGTCCTACATTTAAGTTGTTGAAACCTGCAGATACCCTGGTTCTCAGCAATGACGTCAAACTGCATTCGAGTTTTCCGCACATCAAATATTCATCAGGGACATTATTATGTCATCTAGACGAGCCTCAGCTTTTAGAACATGGTGCGGTTGGTTTTTATGGAGGCATTTTAGCTGGAAAAACCTCACAGAAATCGTTCTGCTCTTTCTGTCCTCCAGTGCTTTCGTGGTGGAAAGACAGCCCTGTATGCCCATGCATCCAGACAGGCCACTGGTCATCAAGACAGGAGTGCAGTTCACTAACAAAGTCAGGTAAGGCACAGTATGCGGGACGCCTTTCTTCACACTGTCTGTAGCCCCTTTCACACTGTCTGTAGCCCCTGTAGCGCCTTTTAAATTGCCGGGCCGGGTTCGTCCCAGCGTCTGTGTGAAAGGGACTCCCCTTTGCCGCATTGCGGTGCAGGGATGTTTTCATGTTGTGGTTAATCCCATGGGGGTTAGCTTGTAGTTATATCATAACCACTGAGTGCTGCCCCGTGCCACCAACCCACAGGAATATTGCTTAATCGAGCTATCAGTTGTCGCATAAACGGTGGGCTGGAAAAAAGGCTGAGAACATGATATAATTGAGAACATGATATAATAATAATAATAATAATAATAATAATAATAATAATAATAATAATAATAATAATAATAATAATAATAATAATAATAATAATAATAATAATAATAATAATAATAATAGACTACATGTTTTATGTCTAATTAAAATAATTGTGGAAAAAAAAAAGTGAGAAGACACAAAATAAAAGCTCACAGTACATCAACTGGCTGCCCTGGACTCGTACACCAGTCTCGAGAAAAAACAGTAACGCTGCATCATCTACTTTGGAATTAAGTCATTCTTGGGACATGGAGACGTAGGCTAAGTGACATAACATTTAATGAGGGCAGGGGTCATGCCTGGCACACACTAGAAGATATTCCAAATCCTAATCGATGTTGAAACAGCGGTGGACCCCGTCACCCCACACATAACCTCATATAAAAAAATATTTTGTCTTTCATTTGTTAGAATGCATTGTACAATTTAGCCAAAATGAAGCGCCACATAATTGAAGATTGCACTCTGGTCTCGACTCTCTGAATCTATAAAATTGCAAGCTCTGAAGAATTGCTTTTTGGGCCTTTTTTTCTGTGCTGAAAAAAAATTCAGTTCCTGTGGTGACATTTTGAAACGGACGCCACCACCGCATTTGCGGTTAAAAAAAACTACTTGTATGACTTGAGTTTTGAGTTCTCTCTCATATCTCAGCTACTCCGTGACCAGCAAGGTCTCCCCTACATTTCCAAAAGCTTGTCGTCTTCACTCCTCATCGTGAGTTATGCATGTGAAATCGATAACAATGTTTGTTGGAGACCTAGTCCATCCGCCTATACCTCGGGAACACCGGAGTGCACTATTAGACATGGAACGTGTGAGAATTTAAATTGGCGTGCAAGTGCAGCCCCCAGTTCAGTGTTCAGTGTGTTTTTTTTGTTGGTATGGTCGTGAAATTGGCATTGGATCTAGCTGGTACCATTAAGCGGTATTAAAAAGGTCTTAAAAAGTCTTACATTTTTAAGTTGTTGAAACCTGCAGATACCCTGGTTCTCAGCAATGACGTCAAACTGCATTCCAGTTTGCCGCACATCACATATTCATAAAGCACGTCATGTCATCTCTAGAGCAAGGTCTCTCCTACATTTCCAAAAGCCTCGAGAAAGTTATGCATCGTGAGTTATGCATGTGACATTTTTTTATTTTTATTATTGTCGCGTGCGTCTAGTCCAGGGGTTCTCAAACTTTTTCATACCGTGACCCTCATTTTATTTAGGATTTTCTTTGGGGACCCACACTTAATTTTATTGCGTAATTTCAACGTGGAATTAAGGAATATCAAAATAAAAGCACACGTTGTTGAATTTGATCATGCATATTCATTAGAACATTTAATTACAGCACAAATGTTTACACATTTATAAAACGAGGCATATTTAGCCAGAATATGTTGCCAGAACATTAAAAAAATTAAATAAAAAATTATTTATAGTTTCTTTTTACTTGCCAATGTGCGACTCCACTGTCCTACCCACGACCCCAATTTGGGTCGCGAATCGTAGTTTGAGAACCACTGGTCTAGTCCATCCGCCTACACCTCGGGAACAGCTGAGTGAACTATTAGACAATGAGGCACCACTTGAAGAATCTCCAACGATGGAGTGCGATGGGATAAGAGCTGAAAACATCTCTGTCACGTTTTTCTGTTAGGCAAGCTTTCAAAATAAAATATTCTGGTTACTTATTACTCTAAATTAAATGTAGCATGATTAATTATATTTAGGGATGTCCGATATTATCGGCCTACCGATATTATCGGCCGATATCGGCATTAAAATGTGATATCGGAAAATATCTGTATCGGTTTTCAAATTTTTTTATTTTTATTTTTTTACATTTCTATAACCTTTATTTACCCAGGCAAGCAAGTAAGAACAAATTCTGATTTTATTTATTGTCAAAAGTATGCATAATGTTGTGTTAATTCCACAACAAGAGATATGTAATGTTAATGGACATTACAATTATATATTTTTTTTAACATTGATCTTAACTGATCACTATGACTTTATTGCTTTTATCGTTATATATGCCTATAATTGTGTACAGCACTTTGAGCTACATGACATGTATGAAAGGTGCTTTATAAATACTTACTTACTTACTAATTACCTGAAATTATTCCATTTTGGGGGGGGGGGGGGGGGGGGGGGGGGGCGGGGGACCCTGCATATATCGGTATCGGTTGATATCGGTATCGGAAATTAAGAGTTGGACAATATCGGTATATCGGTATCGGTAAAAAAGCCAATATCGAGCATCCCTAATTATATTACTTGTTATTCATAGGGGTGCGTTGTAAACTCATGTTACTTTTAGCTTACTTTCTCTAATAGTGAGGCTATGACAAATCTTGTCATAGGCCTAATCATTTAAATTTTTTATTTCAAATCTTTATTTAAACTCGAAAGGCAACTGAGGTTTCCCTCATTTACAGTCACGTCGAGTTTACACACAGAGTTAAGCAAAAAAAAAAGGCATACATTCACACAGCATATACAATCATAACAATTAGACAAGTAAGGATAACAATCAATTAAAACATGTACAACTTGATTGAAGATGTTAAATGTTACGTGTGTGTGTGTGTGTGTGTGTGTGTGTGTGTGTGTGTGTGTGTGTGTGTGTGTGTGTGTGTGTGTGTGTGTGTGTGTGTGTGTGTGTGTGTGTGTGTGTGTGTGTGTGTGTGTGTGTGTGTATATAATGCATAATAAGCGCTATGCAGGTATAACTTTGTAGCCTAATCTAGCCATCAGACGGTATCCTGTGGTGAAGGTGTTGAACATTTCTCAGGTTAACCGTCTATATTGTGGTAGTGAAAGGTTAACCTTCTGTAGTGTGGTAATAATAATAATAATAATAATAATAATAATAATAATAATAATAATAATAATAATAGATCAAATTTATATAGCGCCTTTCATAGAACCCAAGGTCGCTTGGTAGTGAAAGGGTTAAAGTGCTTGATTATTTTTTTACCAACAAAAGCCAAGGCCTGGAATTCAGCTTGAAAGCAGCCAATTCTCTAACAAGGTGCTTAAAAAGTCCTTGAAATTAAAATCAACCATTTGCATTGAAAGTTTTGTTCATCCATGATACATTTTTTCTGAATCAAGAAATTAAAATGTTTTTATTTCAAATTTAACTATTTGTCGGAAATTGGTTTTAAGCCATACATATTGGATCAGATTCTTCAAAAACTTAATTTAAAAGTGAATTGTATCCTATCCCCTTTTTTTAAATGAAAAATTGTGCTTGGAAAAGTACTTGAAAGTCCTTGAATTTCATTTTGCAATGTCTGTGGGAACCCTGTCTACCCGTGTGGTGGTGCGGCAGACCAAGCCGACGGTGGGGCATCGAGCCGCGGACAGAACACAGCGGGGCGTAAAAGGGGTGGCATCAACTTCAAAACACTACTCCTCACCTTCAAAGCCCCCCATAGCCTGCCCCCCCCCCCCCCCCCCCCCCCCCCCCCCTACCTGACTGATCTCCTTCTTCCCTACCGCCCCACCCATTCCCTCCGGTCCTCCTCCACTGCCTCCCTCACTGTCCCGTCATCCAAGCTCAAAAACGTTGGTGATCGGGCCTTCTCACGCACTGCACCCCGACTCTGGAACTCCCTCCCTCAGACCATCAGAGACTCCCCCACACTCTCCACCTTGAAATCCCGCCTCAAAACCCACCTGATGTTTGTTACTGTGGCCTTATGTTTCTGTGTATCTCATGCTGTTTTCCCTTTTCCCCCCGTGGTCTTATGTTCCTTTTGTTTCTTTGTTTTCTCTGTTTTCCCCACCTAATGTCAGCGACTTCGGCTTCCTGAGAAGCGCTTTATAAATGCAATGAATTATTATTATTATTATTATTGTCACGAATATCGGCTCATCCATCCGCCTTGCATTGTCTGGGGGAAATCCACCTGATAGTTTCGCCCTAGTTATAGGAAACCTGATGGGTATTTCATACTGCCTCTCTTCCTTGTTCAGGTTACTGGTCAAGTTTCCTGAACTGAATTACCAGCTGAAGATCAAAGTTTGTATCGACAAGTGAGTTTTTTTTTTCACCAGCTTTCCTCTCACTCTCCTCATGCTGCTACCAACCCCCCCCCCAAAGAAACGAACCTTACTATTACGTACCTTACAACTACTATGCTACTATACTTGTACTTAATGTACTACTACCTATCACGCTAACATGTCTATACTCCTATGCACTCGGGAGTGTAACACTCGAGACCAACACTACTAATACTATATTCTACCCATATCCTCTATATGATAGCATGTACAATAGTGCTGTACATATACAGCATATTTATATTTGCATTTATATTCTTATATTTACAGTGTATATATATACCTGCATATAATCCCTCTATATACTTACTTATACACCTGCATATAACCCATAGCTCTGTATGATGGCATGTACAATAATGCTCTATATACCATATATATATATATATATATATTTATTATCATCACATACAGTATATATCTATCCACACCTGTCTGTACTTACCTGCACATAGCCCTTTTACATATCTGTAGATACTATATATCTGTACATATTCTACTCTTACTAGTTACACTGCTGGTCAGTATGACTTACTACCATAGTGTCTTTATACCTGTATCACTGTACATATTAATACTACAACTCTGTACATACATCTGATTAGCACTACACTCGGTAGTACTAATTTGTATATTTTGTACCCGGTTTAATCACCTGTACATTGTATATTACTATCACACTTTACTGCTACATTTGCACACCTGTGCTGTATAATGACGATACATTCAATCTAATCTAATTTATTTGACGAACAACGCTACTGACCCTTAGCTGCCAGAGATGCACCCCTCCTGCTGACTTGTTGTTCACAATTTGTAAGTCGCTTTGGATAAAAGCGTCAGTTAAATTACTAAATGTAAATTTACCTTTTTATTCCCCCCCCCCCCCAGGGAATCCGGGGATGTGGCTGCTATTCGAGGGTAAGATTTTGATGATTTCTGAGAATTCCTCTTGCTTTAAAAAATATTTCAGACTGAGAATATTTACGCTGCACATGGCGGCCTGTAGCGCAGGGTTCGCACAAGGTCCTTGAAGTGCTTAAAGTCCTTGATTAAAAAAAAAAAAAAAAAAAGTCAAGGCCTGGAATTCCTTTTAAAACAGCAATTTTTAAACAAGGTGCTTAAAAAGTCATTGGAATTCAAATCAACCATTCAAATTGAACGTTTTGTTCATTCATGATAAAAAATGTCTGAATCAAGACATTTAATTTCTTTATCTAAAGTGTAACTAATTGTCGGAGATTGTTTTTTTAAGCCATAAATATTGACAAAAACGCAAAAACATTTAAAAGTGAATTGGATCCCTTTTAAATGCCCTTTTTAAAATGAAAAAAAGAGCGCTTGGGGAAAGTACTTGAAAGTCCTTGAATTTCATTTTGCAATGTCTTGTGGGAACCCTGTGACGCTCACTCCCTGCACGCTCATCGTCTCCCAGGTCCCGGAAGTTCAACATCCTGGGCACCAACACCAAGGTGATGAACATGGAGGAGTCCAACAACGGCAGCCTGTCGGCCGAGTTCAAGCACCTGGTGAGTCGGGGAGAGAGACCACCTTAACCCCTTCACTGCCACACGACAGAAGGTTAACCCTTTACTATCACACAACCGTCGGTTGTGTGATAGTAAAGGGTTAACCTTCTGTCGTGTGGCAGTGAAAGGGTTAACCGGCGGTCGTGTGGCAGTGAAAGGGGTTAACCTTCTGTGTATTAATTTGTCGCAGTGAAAGGGTTAACCTTGGCCCGTCGACCTTGTTCACACAGCGCACACACACATCCACACGCACACACTCACTTTAAATAAACAACTCACCGTAGCACCCACTTTAGACACTTTAACACACTTTATATATTTATTGGTAAAGAGATTTGCACTACAACTCATACCTCATTGCACCTTACCCTCCTAAATTGTACCTCATCCCATTTCTGCATTGTACTGTGTATTGTATTGTAACTCAGTTACAAATTTTTTCTACTCTGTATTGTATATTGTATATTGAATATATTTTTGTTTACACTTTGTTTACCTACTTTTGCCTTTCTATTTTATACTTTATCTATTTTTATCTAGCACACTGAAAAAAGCATTTCATATAAAAGTATTCTGTATTTTTGTATGACAACTAATAGAGAAACTTGAAACAGGGCGGCCATTTTGCTCTTATGTGTGAAGGTCGTCAATTGACAAAAATGTGACCGGTTTCTTGTAAAAGGGCCGGGTGTTTGACCTCTGACCTGTTTGTTGCAGACTCTCAGAGAGCAGAGATGTGGCAACGGTGGGCGGACCAACAGCGACGTAAGCATTTTTTTTTTTTTTTTCTTTTTTACACTTTACACGTGTAACGCAACACCCAGAACACTTGTTTCAGATAACTGTACTCTGCAATGAGGAACTTATAGATGAAACCGATAAAAAAAAAACCTTCAGATGTGAGTGCCTCTGGATTTCTCGTCAGTTCAGTTGCCAATGCTCTAGTCCAGTGGTTCTCAAACTATGGGTCGCGACCCAAATTGGGGTCGCGGGTAGGTCACAGTGGGGTGGAAAGTAAAAAAAAATATATATATATTTTTTTAATGTTCTGGCAACATATTTTGGCTAAATATGCCTCGTTTCCATAAATGTGTATTGATAACATAGTGCTGTAATTACATTTTCTAATAAATATGCATGATCAAGTTCAACAACGTGTGCTTTTATTTTGATATTCCTTAATTCCACGTTGAAATGACGCGATACGTTAAGTGTGGGGTCCCCAAAAGAAATCCTAAATAAAATGGGGTCACGGTATGAAAAAGTTTGAGAACCCTTGGTGTAGAAGAGCAACACCCAGAACACTTGTTTCAGATAACTGTACTCTGCAATGAGGAACTTATAGATGAAACCGATTTTAAAACCCCCTTCAGATGTGAGTTCCTCTAGTAATTTCTCGTCATACGAATGTTCTAGTCAAACCGGTGTGGTCGTACGTCTGAAGGGGTTAAAGGTGGGGTAGGCGATTTCAGAGACACGATCAAAAGTGAGATTAGATCAGCAGGGATGGAGCAAACGCATCACTTTCAAACGCCTGGCGTTGTGTCCTATCAACACATGTCTTCCACAGAATCGCAGAGACACCAGACGCTAATCTGATTGCTTGTTAAGATGCAGGTCTCGAGATACGTGACTGCTCGACGTGTAGGCTCACTCTTCCTCGTTTCTCTGGAATCGCCTACCCCCGCCTTTTTAACCCTTTCACTACCACACTATACAGACGGCTTAATGTAGTGTGGTAGGGAAAGGTTAACCTTCTGTAGTGTGGCAGTGAACGGGTTGACCCCTTTGTCGTGTGGCAGTGAAAAGGGTTAACCTTCTGTATTGTCGCAGTGAAAGGGGTAACCATTTGGTAGCGCGGTAGTGAACAGTAAACCTTCTGTAGTGTGGCAGTGAAAGGGTTGACCCCTTTGTCGTGTGGCAGTGAAAAGGGTTAACCTTCTGTATTGTCGCAGTGAAAGGGGTAACCATTTGGTAGTGTGGTAGTGAACGGTTAACCTTCTGTAGTGCGGTAGTGAACGGTTAACCTTCTGTAGTGTGGCAGTGAAAGGGTTGACCCCTTTGTCGTGTGGCAGTGAAAAGGGTTAACCTTCTGTATTGTCGCAGTGAAAGGGGTAACCATTTGGTAGTGTGGCAGTGAACAGTAAACCTTCTGTAGTGCGGTAGTGAACGGTTAACCGTCTGTAGTGTGGCAGTGAAAGGGTTGACCGCTTTGTCGTGTGGCAGTGAATAGGGTTAACCTTCTGTAATGTCGCAGTGAAAGGGGTAACCATTTTGGTAGTGTGGTTCGTGAAAGGGTTAAATCAAGTTAGCCCTTTCAGTGCCGCACTACCAAACGGTTGACCCTTTCACTGCGACAATACACAGAAGGTTAACCCTTTTCACTGCCACACTACAGAAGGTTAACCCTTTACTACGACTTATGATGATAATATATATTTATTATCATCACATACAGTATATATCTATCCACACCTGTCTGTACTTACCTGCACATAGTCCTTTTACACATCTGTAAATTAGGGCTGCACGATTTTGGGAAATAATCTAATTGCGATTATTCTGACAGATATTGCGATTGCGATTTGCGATGCGATTATAACATATTTAAAAAAAAATTTACAGGAAGAATGTTGCTGCTTTCTGTAGTCGGGTCCCAACTGCAAAATTACTGTATTACCCTGTATTATACACTTTTACTATCATGTAGACTATTCTGCTTTGTGTTTACATGTGATGTATTGTATACATGCACATTTATTATGTTCTTGTGTGATGTATCGCACATTTTATTGCTGTGTGATGTATTGCAAATGTTATTGCTGTCATCTTGGCCAGGTCTACCTTGCAAAGGAGATCTTGTATCTCAATGGGACTTCCTGGTTAAATGTAAATTTTTTTTTTTTTTTTTTTTTTTTTTTTTTTTTTAATTGCAGGCTTGGCGATTTGATAATTGCATCATTCCAAATCGCGATTTCGATAAAAAAACGATTAATCGTGCAGCCCTACTGTAAATACTATCTATATCTGTACATATCCTACTCTTACTAGTTACGCTGCTGGTCAGTATCACTGTACAGTGTAAAGACAGTATTAAGCAAAGTATTAGACAGGTTTAACCGTCGGTAGTGTGATAGTAAAGGGTTGACCTTCTGTAGTGTGGCAGTGAAAGGGTTAAACGCGGGTGTAAGTACGAGGCTTATCTCGGGGGCACGGAGATGAGCAACATGCACGCAGTGTGATCTGTATCCTATAGCAGCTCTGACTAAGCTCTTCTCTCCACAGGCCTCTCTGATCGTCACCGAGGAACTCCACCTCATTACCTTCGAGACGGAGGTCTACCACCAAGGCCTGAAGATCGACTTGGAGGTAAGCCAGGCCCCCCACCCACCCTCGCTAGACAGACAGACAGACCGGGGAGGAGGGATTTAATTGTGTCTCGGTTTCAGTTTCAACGTGCTCCGTCTGAGGTGTCTCATAAAATGGTCTAAATCTAGCGGTAAATCGTCAGGATTAAATTTTTTCCCATTTCATTTTATTTATTTATTCGTACATTGGAATTGTTACAGTCCCAAGAGTGTCCTCAATACATATAGTTCACTTAATATGCTCCACTAAATTCCATGGCCGAAAGGAACAGGAAGAAGAAAACTCCTATTGTACCGGCCCCTACACACATACTAGACTGTTCATAGCGCAATGTTTACCAAACCAAACAAAATGTACATACTTATTTTGCAGAAATTAAAACATCAACACAATTAAATTAACATAAATACATTTTGTGTATCTATCAGTTAAATTGCATATTTACTGAGGTTTGTTCATTTATGAAGTTGCAAAAAGAAATCAGCACACCGTCTGTAGTGTTCCCAAGTTTTATTCAAATAAACACAACATTTCGGCCTGTGGCCTTTGTCAAGTGTCCCCAACATGTGAAAGGGGTGGGGTATATATACATAGGGGATGAACCAGGTCAAAGTTTGAATCAATTAGCCTATAGGCTACACATTTGCTAAAAAAATGTACAGCTTAAATGTTAGAACATACATGTTTCAATAACAATAGTAGCTAGATGTATCACACTTTCACATGTAAAATTGAGGGCAAAAAATATAATGAGAACTTAAAAACAGAACCAAAGACAGAATGTGTGTGTTTACAGGAAGGGTTTGATATCAAACTCTTCATTAAGTCCAATAGGGGCCATAGTCTGAAGGGTATGTATGTGGTAGGTTTCTCTCTGCAAGAGTAGTTTGCCATGGTCATTCATTTATATACACACGCACGCACACACACACACACACACACACACACACACACACACACACACACACACGCACACACATTCTATATATTTATAGTACACTGTTCTATTATATCATGTATTATTCTATACTATACTACTATATACTATAATACTATATAATTGTATTATTTTTCTTAGCAGCAAAAAAAGACAGGCATAAAATGAGCACACAATTGGCAGATCAAGATCAATGCATAACATAAAGTGCAGACATAAAATAAGTAAAATAGACGAGGTAAGACATAGAGCATTAAATCACGTAGTTTTTCATATTAGGATCTTAACTTCTTGATAGGCCTCTTTGTTTACTTTTTGATTCAATGGCCATTTTTAAATACCGGTAGATGGTAATAAAACAGTAGAATGATTGTAGGATTCATGTATCTTATCTTTCTTTATGTAAATGGGTCTTCATCTGCTACAAGGTTCACATTTATTACAAACAAATATTATTGACTACAAATATTCATGTGTAGATATGGCTGAAAGTATTGTGACACACGGTTAGAGTTTCAAAGGAGTAGAATCAACGCTGATTACTTTTGCACAAAATCTCACACATGTTGCAGAACTCGAAACCCTTTTGCACACATTCACGTTTGACCGTTATTGACATGAAATGTGCTTGATTATGTCCTCCATTGATGTCATCGGAGGACACTGAATCCTCAGTTAATTTATTGTTAATTGCTACTGTTTCATGTCCATCATTTCATTGAGCTGTAATTAACACAACACAAGGATTCGGTGCCCTCCGATGACATCACTGGAGGACATAATTCAAATTCATTACCTCGCAATTACTGTCAGACTAAATGATTGTGTGCAAAACTGTTTTGGTTATATGTGTGAGATTATGTGCTAAATAAATCGACATTGTTTGTCGGTGAAAGTTCAACTCGCGAGTAAATTGTGAATTTTACATTTCTATTGCAAGGGCTTGCAATTGTGTACGCTTAGTGCATATGGTAAAAGGTTTATGTTTCTATCTGCATATGACATGGTAAATTGAAATTGACCCTCATATTTCCATTTTATTCCATATACTGTATTCCCGTTCATTCCCTTGGAGAACTTCCACCTCTGAATATTCCCAAGATTTTGCAACCCTGTGTGTGTGTGTGTGTGTGTGTGTGTGTGTGTGTCCTACTTGGCGGTGTTTTGGGCTAAATACTTTTCTGCTGACGGATGACACACACAGACCGTTTCCCAAAACACGGTGTCAAATCTAGGAAAAGAAAAGTCCTTTCACATTTAACCCTTTCACTGCCACACGACAGAAGGCTAACCCTTTACTATCACGGATGCGGAGCTAATGATGCTAATGATGGAGCATCGCCGTCGGGGTTGTGTGATAGTAAAGGGCTAACCTTCTGTATTGTCACAGTGAAAGGGTTAACCGGCTGTCGTGTGGCAGTGAAAGGGTTGAAAAAGAGCCACACAGCTCATACTGTTGTTGTTTTTGTGTCTCGTCCTCCAGACCCACTCCCTGCCCGTCGTGGTCATCTCCAACATCTGCCAGATGCCCAACGCCTGGGCGTCGATACTGTGGTACAACATGCTCACAAACCACCCCAAGGTAACGCACGGCGCCCTCTGGTGGAGCGGGCCGGGGCTGAGCTTCGGTCCTCCCCGGTCTGACGGTTGTTAACTCGTTTGGCCAAGCTGCAAAAGCCAGAACATCGGCACGATTTTGACCTAAACGTTGTTCTCATACCTTAACCCTTTCACTACCACACTACAGAAGGTTAACCCTTTACTATCGTGTGATAGTAAAGGGTTAACCTTATGTAGTGTGGTAGTGAAGGGTTAACCGTCTGTAGCGTGATAGTAAAGGGTTAACCTTATGTAGTGTGGTAGTGAAGGGTTAACCGTCTGTAGCGTGATAGTAAAGGGTTAACCTTCTGTAGTGTGGTAGTGAAAGGGTTAACCGTCTGTAGTGTGATAGTAAAGGGGTAACCTACTGTAGTGTGGTAGTGAAAGGGTTAACCGTCTGTAGTGTGGTAGTGAAAGGGTTAACCGTCTGTAGTGTGATAGTAAAGGGGTAACCTACTGTAGTGTGGTAGTGAAAGGGTTAACCGTCTGTAGTGTGATAGTAAAGGGTTAACCTTCTGTAGTGTGGTAGTGAAAGGGTTAACCGTCTGTAGTGTGATAGTAAAGGGTTAACCTTCTGTAGTGTGGTAGTGAAAGGGTTAACCGTCTGTAGTGTGATAGTAAAGGGTTAACCTGTAGTGTGGTAGTCAAAGGTTAACCGTCTGTAGTGCGATAGTAAAGGGTTAACCATTTGGTAGTTTGGCAGTGAAAGGGTTAACCCTGACCTCAACCTCACTGCAGACCTCACACCTGATAACCTAAAATGGAGATGGAAAGAGCTTTTTTTTCATGGTTTCTTTTTTGTGATCATCGGTTTTCAACTTTGTGGCTTGGCCAACGAGTGATTACAACCATTCCGACTGGAAATATGTTACGTGTTTCAGTTGTTGCTTTGCTTGGAGTGAGAGGATTGACATTTATTTATTTATTTATTTATTTATTTATTTATTTATTTATTTATTTATTTATTTATTTATTTATTTATTTATTTATTTATTTATTTATTTATTTATTTATTTATTTATTTATTTATTTATTTATTTATTTATTTATTTATTTATTTATTTATTTATATATTTATTTATTTATTTATTTATTTATTTATTTATTTATTTATTTATTTATTTAATGTAATGTAATGTAATGTAATTCTTTGTGTGTGTGCAGAATGTGAACTTCTTCACCAAGCCCCCGGTGGGGACGTGGGACCAGGTGGCAGAGGTGCTCAGCTGGCAGTTCTCCTCCACCA
Source organism: Notolepis coatsorum (assembly GCF_963971535.1). Classification (NCBI taxonomy): domain Eukaryota; kingdom Metazoa; phylum Chordata; class Actinopteri; order Aulopiformes; family Paralepididae; genus Notolepis; species Notolepis coatsorum. The sequence goes on from NC_140178.1 coordinate 9,252,304, forward strand.
CCAAGAGAGGCCTGACCATCGAGCAGCTCACCACGCTGGCGGAGAAGCTGCTAGGTCAGACCACGGGCCTATAGGGACGAGGAGGTCCAGGGATGGTGCGCCCCTATGGCTTTTTGAGGCAGATACCGATATCAGATTAGACATATCGGCCGATACCAATTGTTCGAAACTAAGATAAGATAACACGTATGTTTATTAAACCCTGTTGGGGAGATTCAGGGGTCATAGCAACACAGGGGAGGGGGAGATACAGGCAGGGTAAAAGACATCAAATACAAGAATAAAAGGTGCAGTAGATAATAAAGAACAAGATCGGTCATAACTCAAAACATAACTCTAGCTATATAAAGGTCACAAAAACGCTGATTCTACAATCGGCCAGAGATTGTGCTTTTTAAAGCCCGTTTCAACTGATACAGATTGTCTGCCGATATATATCGCCGTGTCCCTAATTGACCTACCTCAAACCCGCCCTCTTTTCTCGATCCTCCAATCACAACTGTCGCTTTTCTGAGGGAAGCGACGGTTGCGATTGGGGGGGATCGAGATAAAAAGGCGGTCTTGAGGCACCGAAGACGACTGTTCACTTGTCATATCTTCCTGTGTGATATCTGACGTTTATTCATCCTCTGTCGTCGATCCAGGGCCTTGTGTGAACTACTCCGGTTGCCAGATCACGTGGGCCAAGTTCTGTAAAGTACGTCCATCTCCCAACATCATCATCATCATCAACCGTCTCTCAATAATATCCCGCATCCCTCCGTCGTTGCTTCTGCTTCGGGTTAATAAAAAGCATGTCTTCCCTTCTCCTCCTTCTCCTCCTTCTCCTTCTCCTCCTCCTCCTCCTCCTCCTCCTCCTCCTCCTCCTCCTCCTCCTCCTCCTCCTCCTCCCTCCAGGAAAACATGGCCGGCAAAGGCTTCTCCTTCTGGGTGTGGCTGGACAACATCATCGACCTGGTGAAGAAGTACATCCTGGCTCTCTGGAACGAAGGGTGAGAGGTCGTGACCTCTGGTCACACAGCGGGGCTGGAGAGCGGCGTGGGGTCATTGGCTCGGAGACAGATTTTGATATTTAGATGATACTTAAATACTAAAATTGATACTTAACCCTTTTACTACCACACTTTTGGTTAACCGTCTGTAGTGTGGTAGTGAAAGGGGTAACCTTCTGTAGTGTGGTAGTGAAAGGGTTAACCCTTTGTCGTGTGGCAGTGAAAGGGTTATTATTAACCTTAGAGTGGGTAAAGTGGGTGCTACGGTGAGTTGTTTATTTAAAGTGAGTGTGTGGATGTGTGTGCTGTGGGTGTATGTGATGGTTTCTTACATAGTGTTATTGTCATCGAGCATCCTGATGGCCTGGGCCCAGGAATTCAAAACTTTTAATCCCTATCTGATCGGATCAGATTTGGATTAATTCATTTCAACTCATGATGAATTGAAAATGGGGGACCCTGATGTAAACAAGACGAAAGTATTTCTCTGGTCTGCATCCCCTTAACAATTGTACATGTATTGAGCTGTAAATATTCCAGTAAAAGGCGATTATCATCATAGGGTCGTTTTTTCTCCGCGAAAACTAGTGATTTTCAAAATGCTATCAAACGGAAATGAAACGATGTTTTTTTAATCTGCCTTGACAATGTTGACTGGAAAATGAGTCTTTGATAAGCGACGGGCAGATTAGACACATAGCCATAATTTAAAACATAGATTAGGCGATATTAAGTTAACATTGGAGCGGATTTTGGCATTCAACGGACTAATAAGGAATTAACCTTGGGCAGTGAAAGTGTTAACAATTGTCTGTATTGAGCTGTACTTTACTGTACCCATTCTGCAATCTGTTAATAAAAATGTTCAATCAATCAATAGGGATTACAAGTTTTGAACTCCTGATGGCCTGGGGATAGAAGCTCCTTCTGAGTCTCTCTGTGCCCGGCCATGAGACTCCGGTAGCGCTTGCCTGACCGCAGCGGTTCAAAGAGGCAGTTGTTTGGGTGGCTGGAGTCTTTGATTATTCTCTTAGCCTTACCCCTTTCTTTTCTTTCTCCTTCTCCTCGGCAGCTACATCATGGGCTTCATCAGTAAGGAGCGTGAACGGGCCATCCTGAGCCCCAAGCCCCCCGGCACCTTCCTGCTGCGCTTCAGCGAGAGCAGCAAGGAGGGCGGCATCACCTTCACCTGGGTGGAGAAGGACATCAACGGTGAGCAGAGCCCCCCCTCCCGCCGCCTGTTGACCTGGGGCGACGGGGGCTCAGGAGGTAGAGCAGCAGCTCAACAGCATTACTGTAATAATATTAATAATACAGGGTTACAGCACAAGGTCCTTGAAGTGCTTAAAGTGGGGCGACTAGCGGCTCGGGAGGTAGAGCAGTCGTCTGGTAATCCGGAGGTTTCCGGTTCGATTGCCGCTCCCTCCTCCCGGGCGGCGTGTCGAAGTGTCCTTGAGCGAGACACTTAACCCCTAATTGCTCCCGATGTGCAGGTTGGCACCTTGCATGGTTGTCTCTGCCATCGGTTGAGAGGCTCTGTTCTTCTCTTCTTCTCACCGTGTTGTGTAACTTGTACTGTGTGTTTATTGTTTCTCGTTTGTGTATTTGTATTCGCTCTGGTGGCAAACCATGTTTCCCCTCGGGGATTAAGAATAAAACCATACCATAAATATAATATATCTATAATGTAATATAAATATAATATAATATATCTATAATATCTATAATGTAATATAAATATAATATATCTCCTGGTGTGTTGTGCAGGAAAGATCCAGTCTCAACAGCATTACTATAATATAATATAAATATAATATATCTATAATAGAATAGAATATATTATAAATATAATATATGGTGTGTTTTGCAGGAAAGACTCAGATCCAGTCGGTGGAGCCTTACACCCGACAGCATTACTATAATATGATATTAATGTAATATAAATATAATATATCTATAATATAATATAATATAAATATAATATACGGTGTGTTTTGCAGGAAAGACTCAGATCCAGTCGGTGGAGCCTTACACCCGACAGCATTACTATAATATGATATTAATGTAATATAAATATAATATATCTATAATATAATATAATATTATAAATATAATATACGGTGTGTTTTGCAGGAAAGACTCAGATCCAGTCGGTGGAGCCTTACACCAAGCAGCAGCTCAACAGCATGTCCTTCGCCGAGATCATCATGGGCTACAAGATCATGGACGCCACCAACATCCTGGTGTCGCCCCTGGTCTACCTCTTCCCGGAGATCCCCAAGGAGGAGGCCTTCGGGAAGTACTGCCGTCCAGAGGCCGGCCCGGAGCCCGAGCTGGGAGGAGACCCCATGAACGGTTCGTCGTTCCCTACAAGACTCTCGTGTTTAATCTAAACGACCCCGGTGCTTTGCTGGTGATGTTTTTTTATTTTTTATTCTAGAGTTTAGTCTCGTATGTTAACCGAGGACAGTGTTTTTAGCCATTAATAATAGTATTTTCACTGTCAACAAGACACAAGATACAATATTCCTTTATTGCCACACAACCAGGTTGGTGGTATTTGTGATCGGTACAGAGTGTATTAAGCTCTACAGTACATAAAACTGGAACGTACCGGTAGATACATCCTACATCCATACATTATACCTCTATCACTGTACATATTATACTACAACTCTGTACAGTGCATACATCTGATTAGCACTACACTCAGTAGTACTAATCTATATATTTTATACCCAGTTTAATCACCCGTATATTGTATACTGTTGCACTTTACTGTTACATTTGCACTCTGGTTGAATGCCAAACCTCTTTTCACCGGACTGTACTTGTGCTGCGTGATGACAATACACTTGAATCTAATCTACTTGTCAAAATGTGTCATTCATGAAGAGTTGACGTCTCTCAATTTGTTCCAACAGTCATTCAGCCGTACCTGAAGACAAAGTTCATCTGCGTCACCCCGTAAGTATCTCCTCCGTTATCTTTCAGTCACTCGTAGTATATTTGACCAGAAAGACTTCCAGACCTTCACTTTCTGTTGCTTCTCTCGGTGATGGTTAGTAGGACCTCATCTGTTTTGTTCTTTTAGTTTTTTTTCTTTTTTAGAAAGACAGAGCAGCTACCCCGTCTATTCCTTGTAGTGTCGTCACGATACCGACATGTTGACTCCGATACCGATACCAGCCTAAGTATCGCGATACCGATTATAAAACGATATCACGGCAAAAAGTAATGGGATATATTATTAGATGGCAGAACATGGAACATTCTTTATACAATTCTGTAATTGAAAGAATCCATCCACTCAACTCATAGAAAATACAGTATTGTATACAGTAGAGTATTGAACCGTTTTTAACAGCTGGAAATTGCGATGCTTTTCTAGTATCGGTGTATCGTGCAACACTAATTCCTTGTAGGTCTTAGCCCCATTTCGGGACTGTGATGCACCGAGTGAATACACCGTCCCTTATATACGACCATTGAAAAATCCTACAATTAAGTCTGTCTCGCTTTTCTCTTATCAAAAACGCTTGTCGTACAGGTGTCGCAAAAATGTATTTCAAAGGTACTCACAGTTGCACGAGGGTTTCGGACAGACAAACGCTAGGGTTTGAAAGCTCGGCGTTGCTAATACTCATTTAAAAAAATATATATAAACTGGTAGAGGGGCTATGTAGGTCTATGCTTTAGTTGATTTATTTAGCACGTTTAAAAGACATACAAAGAACAAATACAAACTTTTTAAAAGATCGGTGACAAAGCAGGCCTATGCGAGGCCTTCACTTGATTAAAGAAAATACATTAAACAAATACAAAAACATTATGTTACTTATTACATATTTAAAACAATCGGGGGGGAAAACTGTAAAATCACAGAGGGAAGGGACAGAAATACTGATGGAACTGGTCAATTATGAACTTACAAGAGACTACGTTTGTAAAACATTTGAGAGAAGACAATGTTATTGCATTATTTTGATAGTTATTCCAGTGAATCACAGCCTTGTATTTGAAAGAGAACTCGGGAGGTGGAGATGGATGACTGCCTGGTGTTCTTCTGCCTGTGAACCTGTGACTTTATCCGGAAATCATTACCCGGAAGGGTTTGGGAACGGACTCTGGGACGTACAGATACTAATAAAAGTGCACATTTTGAAATATATTGATTTGAAATATCGACGCGATTCCCTCACGCTACTCTCCTGAAGTGTTTTGGTCAGGGGTCGCCTCGCTATAAGGATGACGGCACAGGTCTATGTTTCATTTCCGCTCACTTTCAGTCACCGTCTTCCTCTAAAAGGCTTTTAACATCAGTCATGAGAGCGAGGAGCAGCGACCACGCCTGCAGATATATGCACACATGCCCTTATTTAAACGCACAGTGTGTGATTTCTGCCACTAGGGGTCAGTCAGTCAGTGTGTGGCTCTCAATCAAAACAATAACAAAAAGAGTTTGATGACGTCATTATGTAGCGTGGGATCATGGGAGTTGTTAGACGGCGCTTTCACTACCACACTACAGGAGGTTAACCCTTTCACTACCACACTACAGGAGGTTAACCCTTTCACTACCACACTACAGGAGGTTAACCCTTTCACTACCACCATACAGAAGGTTAACCCTTTCACTACCACACTACAGGAGGTTAACCCTTTCACTACCACACTACAGGAGGTTAACCCTTTCACTACCACACTACAGGAGGTTAACCCTTTCACTACCACCATACAGAAGGTTAACCCTTTCACTACCACACTACAGAAGGTTAACCCTTTCACTACCACACTACAGGAGGCTAACCCTTTCACTACCACACTACAGGAGGTTAACCCTTTCACTACCACACTACATGAGGTTAACCCTTTCACTACCACACTACAGGAGGTTAACCCTTTCACTACCACACTACAGGAGGTTAACCCTTTCACTACCACACTACAGAAGGTTAACATTTCACTACCACACTACAGGAGGTTAACCCTTTCACTACCACACTACAGAAGGTTAACATTTCACTACCGCACTACAGGAGGTTAACCCTTTCACTACCACACTACATAAGGTTAACCATTTCACTACCACACTACAGGAGGTTAACCGTCTGTAGTGTGGCAGTGAAAGGGTTAACCTTCTATAGTGTTGTAGTAAAAAAAAAAAAAAAAAAGGAAATTATACTAAATAAACTCCTGGAAGCCGGCTTATGTTGTCAGTTGACAACGCTTCTTCCTTTCTAAGCACCAGCTCTTTGGAAGAGCGCCCTCATATGTTTGCATTGGCTATTGCAGAGAATCGGCCATCTTGGGATTGTGCTGCTGGAGGTGAGTAGGAGGTAGAAGGGGGGGTGTGTTTACAGGCCAGTCAGCCAGGAAGTGATTTGGGCGACGGTGACGGTGACGGTGGAGGAGGCACAAGAACTCAAGAATGGATGGAAAAGGCTCCTTCTCGGTGCCTCTTCGGTTATTTTCCCCTGATTCGCATTCACAGTATACCTCAGACGCGGCTTCCACGACCCGTCTCAAAACCCCCGCCCTCTTTTCTCCATCCTCCCGTCACGACTGCGATCGGAGGATCGAGAGAAAAGAGCGCCGGGGGGGGAGGGGGTTTAAAAGACGGGTCAAATTTGTGACCGTGTTGTCATGGGAACAAGCGTCGTGTGTCGTTATAAAACGCGGCGGCCGTTTCAGAGTGTACCGAGACAAAACGGATTTTTGAAAAAAGACGGGAGGGGCCATTTCTATCCATTCCAGTTCTGCGGATGGGTGTGTGTGGGGGGGTGGTGTGGGGGTGTGTGATGGCGTTGGTGGTCCCGTTTTTTGTGCGGTTCCTGTTCAGTGAGCTCCTGACCTGTCTCCTCCGTAGGTGTCCCTCCGTGTTCATGGACTTTCCGGACAGTGAGCTGCTGCTTGGGAGCGCATTCCCAGGGTAGGCGCTGTGGGGGGGGGGGCGGTGGCATGTAGGGCCCGATGTGTGTGTGTGTGTGCGTGTGCATCTTCTTCTTTTGTTTGTTTGTTTGTTTTGTGTGTGTCGGACGGTGGGTAGCTGGGAGAGGATGTCGGTATTAGTCCCCCCCCCCCCCCCGCCCCCCCTGACGACCTAAATACCCCTTTTTGTGCCCCTCTCACAGCCTCCTCCCTCGGCCCCCCCCCCTCCTCCTCCTCCTCCTCTGTGCACCATCTCTCTCAACACGTTCCTCTCATCTGATTCTCGCCGCTCGTTTGTTTGGGTCACTTCTCTTCTCTTCTCTCTCTCTCTCCTCATGGGTTTTCTCCCTCGCCGTCACTCATCATCACATCATCAACCCAATCCATTTCTATGGGATGAACCACAAACTACTACGATTACCTCCAGGATGAAAATAAATGATGACAGGAAATGTGGTTTTTTGCAGTAGAGGCCTTTTGGAAGAAGATTACTTTATTGTCGATGGACACAAGGCAATTGAAGTGTGTCTTTTTGCATATCCCTCCTAGTTACACACACCGTCCTCATATCCCTCCTAGTGACACACAGTCCTCATATCCCTCCTAGTGACACACAGTCCTCATATCCCTCCTAGTGACACACAGTCCTCATATCCCTCCTAGTTACACACAGTCCTCATATCCCTCCTAGTTACACACAGTCCTCATACCCCTCCTAGTTACACACAGTCTTCATATCCCTCCTAGTTACACACAGTCCTCATATCCCTCCTAGTGACACACAGTCCTCATATCCCTCCTAGTTACACACAGTCTTCATATCCCTCCTAGTTACACACAGTCCTCATATCCCTCCTAGTTACACACAGTCCTCATACCCCTCCTAGTTACACACAGTCTTCATATCCCTCCTAGTGACACACAGTCCTCATATCCCTCCTAGTTACACACACACACACGCACGCATCTCATCAGAGAGGTCCGAGCACAGGGTTGCCTGCAGTGCCGCGCTTCTGGAGCAGTTTTGGGGTTCCGTGCCTTGCTCACGGGCGCTTAGGCATTTCAAGGAATATTTATATAATACCCAGTTGTCCTCCATGTTGGAAGAAACAACAGCTGATATGTTGCAAAACAACGGTTGCTAACGGGTCGGTATATGAGATGAGATGGCTTCTTCCAGGTCACAGTGGAACAGTAATATACTGCTTCTCCAGCGTTTTACCCGCTCTGCCGCTGCACAGACATGTAGGCATCTTCTCCAATGGTCAGGGGTGTAAAAAGTACCCAGAAATTATACTTAAGTGAAAGTTATGGGTACCGTCTCAAAATCTTGAGTTTTGAGTACTTGAGTAAAAGTTAAAAAGTGTCTACTTTTAAATGTACTTACCGGGTAAGTAAAATCTTTTTTTCTGACTGTCTATTCTTCTGATAGCAGGTGTTTAATCAAAGATCCCCGCTTTCTAGTCTCGCACAAGGACCAATCAGCATGGGTATGGGGCGGGTTCATTTTCCATTGATGGGGATTTGATTGGCTGTTTTTAAATAAAGCGCGGCCGCAGGATTAATAACGTTAACGTTAGTTCGGCCAGAGAAACAAATATACTAATTAAAATGGTTGGACCGGTGAGATTTGTACTTTGTACTTTGTATAGGTCTGCATTTTAAATGTAAGGAGTAAAAAGTATGTTTTTTTCTCTGAAATGTAATTGAGTAAAAGTACAAGTATTACAAACCTAATAATACTCGAGTAAAGTACAAATCCCCCAAAACATTACTTAAGTATTGTAACGAAGTACAATTTCTCAAGTACTTTACACCCCTGGACAATGGTTACTGGCAGCCATGTTGGAACCACACAAACATTCCTCCCAAGGCCTCTATTGTTGATTTTAGTTTAGCACCTCCATGCCCCGGTGGATCGTCTTAACGGGGAAGGTCTTCCTCTTCCTCTCCTACCGATGAAGGTCTCACTAGTAGTGTCACGCGCTCCTTCCAAAAGGGCGTGGACTGGGATCCCATCATCGGCGTTAGGGAGATGATCTCTCACGTTCATATCCTCGCCGAATGTATCTTAACGAGCGCCGCGGAGAATAACCTAATTTACAGAGTGACCCGTTCCGGTGCCGGTTCCACCCGTCTGCTCTAACCCGCCTCTCTGTAGAATAGCTGCTGTCACTAACACCAGTCAAGTCTTCTGTTTGCCGGCGTGTCGATGTGCTTAAGTGCTGCTCTCTCTCTCTCTCCTTCTTTGTCTCTGTCTCTCTATCCCTCTCTGTCTTTCTTTCTCTCTGTCTCTCTCTCCCTCTTTGTCTCTCTGTTTCCTTTTTCTCTCTCTGTCTGTCTCTCCCTCTCTCTCTCTATGTCTCCCTTTCTCTCCCTCTCCTTCTGTCTCTCTCTCTGTCTGTCTCTGTCTCTCTCTGTGTCTCTCTTTGTCTCTCTCTCTCTCTCCCTCCCTCTCTGTCTCTCTCTCTCCCCCCTATCTCTCTCTGCCCCTTTCTCTCTCCCTCTCTCTTCCCCCCTTTTTGTCTCTCTCCCCCCTCTCTGTCTCTGCCCCTTTCTCTCTCCCTCTCTCTTCCCCCATCTTTGTCTCTCTCTCCCCCCTCTCTGTCTCTCTCTCTGTCTCTCTCCCTCTCTCTTCCCCCCTCTTTGTCTCTCTCTCCCCCCTCTCTGCATCTCACTCTTTCTCTATCTCTGTCTCTCTCCCTCTCTCTGCATCTCTCTCTCCCTCTCTCTGTCTCTCCCTCTCCCCCCCCCCTTTCTGTCTCTCTCTCCCCCCCCTCTCTCTCTCCCCACTGCCATTATCTCTGCTGACATTCACAGAGAGAGAGAGAGAGATGCAGGGGCAGGGCGCTCTCTTAATGAGTAATACAGGGAATCTTCCAGAGCTCCTTCTGTGACTAATCAACCTCCCCTCTCACTAATTTATCTGCACCCAAGTTGATAAAAAAAAAACTAAACAAATGTTTTGTTTCCTGTGGTCAGTCAATGTAGACGGCTGCTGACGCATAACAAGAAGCTGACTGTTGGCTTTATCTCTTGTGGTAAAAAAAAAAAAAAACGGACATCAGAGATTCTTATCGAGGTGTAGTGGCTTAACCCAATTCACTGCCACACTACCAAAATGGTTAACCCTTTCACTGCGACAACACAGAACCCTTTCACTGCCACACGACAAAGGGTTAACCGTCTGTAGTGTGGTAGTGAAAGGGTTAAGCGAGCGCTGACACACACGGCAGAGCTGCTGGATATCGTGTGTGTGTGTGTGTTCCTGTCTGTAACGTGCTGTTGTCTGTCCTCTTGCTCTGTTCCAGCACTAACTCTGGCAACACCAGCGACCTGTTCCCCATGTCACCTCGCACCCTGGACTCTCTGATGCACAACGACTCCGAGCACATTCCAGGACCCCTGGGTGAGTCCAGGATAGAGACACACACACACACATATACATATACATATACATATACATATACACACACACTTTCATAATTATTCATGTCCACGTATAGTTACAAACCAGCAAGGGACTAGAGATGGGCAAAACTCGTCAAATTGATAATCACCAGGAACTATTCTTTAAAAGGGAACTATTTTACTATTTCTTTCACTATTTGGGCACTTTTACACAATTCCTGTGAGTCTATGGAACACCTCTGTAAGGTTTTTTTTCCAAAAAATTCATTGTTTTGTAACTCAAAAACTGCATTTTTCTACCTCAAGATCTTAAGCCGTTTTGAGGCTGGGCTCCACCCACTGTGTGGCCTGGTGCCAACTGCCACATCAACTGCCACATTATTATGCAGCTGAGAAACCTCTGACATCACAGATCAGCACATTTTCAGATGACTCAGTTCAGTGAGGGTGAATATTGTGAGAGGAGAATTGGAAGAATGCGCCAATATGAGAATTGGAGACATAGATCCTATTAATATAAGTCCACATAGCTAGGAAACAATGCTAAACACTGAAAAAGGCCATTTATAAGATAGTTCCCCTTTAAAAAAAAATAATTATTATTATTATTATGTTTTTGGTAGATTTTTATTGGACAAGTCCGGCAGAGAGGAAGGATGGGAGGAGATATGGGGGAAGACATGCGGCAAAGGTCGCCGGGTCCGGGAGTCGAACCCGGGACAGCCGTGTTGCACCACAGTGCGTTACGTGGTGCGCCACCCTGGCACCCCACTAGGAACTATTCTAATACTAATCGAACCCCCCCCCCCCCCCCCCATGTTAACATCGGATGAATAGCAAACGTGAGATGATCAAACAAGCGAGCTAGCCGTCTTCTGCTGTCATTGCAAACAGTTAGCAGCAGGCTAACGTTATTTCCGAGAACAAAAGCATTGATTCCAAAAGTTACATCGTTGATGCTTGAAATGTCTGAGCTTCCACGCTAACGTATGGTTTTGTTGTTACTTAATAGCGAACGTGAGATAATCAAGCGAGCTAGCTGGCTGCCGCCATTGCTAACGGCTAACGCTAGCAGACCAGGCTATAGTGTATTTCCCCGGGACAAAAGCATTCATTCTGAACGTTAATATCACTGATGCTTGAAATGTGTGAGCTTTAGTGAAACAACATGGCAAACGTACACAACGCTGCCACCATGTAACATCTCCGGTCTCTCTTTCTTCTCTGTTCTCCCAGCGGTTAACATACTAGTTATGCTACCTGGCTAGCTAGCGAGCTGTACGCAGCATGCCGGTCAGCGGTGTAACAGTTAATAGGGTCCCCTCTCTCGATACACTACACAGTGTAGTTGCCGGTAAAAACAAGGGAAAATATATTGTTTGAACTATTTGATTTTTTAAAATAATTTAACGACTACTATACGAAAGTCGATGCCCATCCCTACAAGGGACATACACATTGGGTATTAAGATAAATATTATGAGCTCGGTTGACAACTAGGTTGAAGCACATGACATAATTATACTGGTACCGCAACATACAGTGTCAGCCATACACACACACACACACACACACACACACACACACATACACAAGCAGTTGAATATGCCATTAATGCATATCATTTGGCTTTGTTCCTCAGATTCCCTCACGTTGGACATGGATGTGGCGTCGCCGATGTAAAGAGACTTTTCATTGGCTCTGTTTCTGCCCCAACCCCCCAAGCATCTCCCTCATGTTCTCATAGCGGCCCAGGGCCCTCTACCTTGTACAGTTGTGACGGCGCTCCAGAGCCGTCTACCTTGTACAGTTTGGCCATCTTGTTTCCGTCTCCTTCACACAGTGTTGATTTAACCCTTTCAGGTGCGTGCATCTTTTGGAATGCTTGCTCAGGATTTTACCTTATCTCGAGCCCCCCGCCCCCTTATCTCGATCCTCCAATCGCTTGGAAAGGAAGAGCGACGGTTTTGATTGGAGGATCAAGGGAAAGAAGGTGGGGCTTGAGACGGAATGGACCTTATCTTTGGACATCTAGAATCTGGAACTCCATAGCGGAACGTTCAAACGTGTCAAAGTCTAAACGATATCCCACATATATATATATATATATATATAGATGGTGCATCTGAAAGGAGCATTTTAAATGATTTTTTAGATATGCCACTTATGTTAAGTTTTCACATGCACTGTGTAGCTGATGTGTCAGAAGTGATTGATAATTGATATCAACGTGTATTTTAAATAGCTTCATATACCATCTCATGCCGTCAATCACCATCCTGGTGGATGATTTGGAGGGAAAAAAATAACAAAAAGATCTTGAAGTAACTGAAATTTTATTTTTTGGGAAAATATAGTATATTTTTGTTTTCTTGACTCTCAATATGGTTTTAATTTTGTGTATTAACACATGCTTCTGTTTATATAGGAATTATGTAAAGAGGGGGGTTATTGTATAAGCTATGCAGCTTCGGAATTGTTTTGACAGCAGAAGTTTTTTCATTGGTGCATTCAATGAGCTTTTTCATCACTTTTATTTGTTTGTTTTTGTTTCGTTGTTGTTGTTGTTGTTTTTGTCTCCTATTGTTCTGTATAATTCCCTGCCAAGAGTGACACATGGATTGTTCCACCACGTCCCCGATACGATTGGCTTATATCTCGAGAAAAGAGGGGGCGTGGCTTGAGACGGGGTCAATCGGTTTGTCTCGACGGAATTTGACCGTATGCAGATGATGCAGTGCTATCTGAGGAGTTTCTGAAACGGAAGAGACGGGGGAAATTATCAAAGTGACGAGAAAATAAATTATGTAATTCCTAAAGGTCATTTGTCTGAAAGCTGGTTTCTTTAGTTTTTTTTTCATTTGAATGAAAAATAGCATGAATAATGGTAACGACAAGATATTTTCTCTGCCCTCTTCTCCTAGCGCTCTGACTATAGACAGAATGACCCTCTCGTCACTTTCCCACTTAAGCGTTTGTCATAATGTGAATTGCACTTGCCATTCAATTTCTTAATAGCAATGTTTTTGTAGTGCCTGAATTTATCGGATTATGTATTAAGATAAAAATGTCTTTCGCCCTGTGATTTATTATCGATTGTCTTTAAGCCAACCCCTTGTGGTTACTTAAAACCCAATAGGAGCCCGTCACGGAATGTTCGGAGAGCGGTAACCAGCGGTTACATTCCGCCATGTTGGAGGACCAACGTCGAAACGGAGAAAATACGTCTTGAGCGACCGTGTATTCACACACTGGCATTATTCACACACGCGTGTCAAGCTCGGGTTGGGATCTTTCCGCCCTGTTCCTCACCTGGGGTGAAATCCCAACCTGAGCGTGACATGGGAGCCAAATGGCTGCCGCGTGATTAGGCTCAATTCTGTATAGAGTGATCAAATTAGTCCTAAAATGTGGGGAAAGCGTTTATATTACTGCTCTGTTCGAGACTAGAATAGAATAGAAGTACTTTATTGATCCCGAGGGAAATTCAGCACCACAGATCGCTCACAATAAACATTTAGGTGGTCAACAATAAGAATAAAAATACAGTCGAGGATATACATTCTAAATATGTATATACATTCTAAAATGTACAGTAAAAATGTAAATATAAGACACGTTGATACCAGTTAGTTAAATTGGTTATTGATGTATTTCGTGTGTAATTACAGCACATCGAAACCATACGTGACCTTGGGTTTCATGAAACTACATGAACTGAATGAATCCAAGCTATTGTTATTGTTTCTTACGACGTAGCAAACGGTGTAAACGTGGACATTCTAACCGTTCTGTATCGGGCTCTTATTACTCATAACGGTTGGAAATTATATTTCACTCCCTTCAACAGACCTGTTCGCTGTCAGACTGTGTGTGCGCGCGGTATCAAGGAGGGAAAAGGAACGCAATCCTGGTCAGAACAACGGGGCAGACTACAATGTATTTGCATTTGTTAGCCATGCTAGCGATCTAAATAATCAATCCATGACGAAGCTAGATAATGTAAAAGGTGAAAGACTCGCACTCACAGCCGTGCTGCTGATTTGGCTAAATGACATCCAGTCGTTTTAGTTTGAAACAACCTTTAGTCAGGCGAGTGTCATGGTTTCTCCATAGAGCCCCGTCATACTTTTAGTCAGGGGAGTGTCATGGTTTCTCCATAGAGCCCCGTCATACTTTTAGTCAGGGGAGTGTCGTGGTTTCTCCATAGAGCCCTGTTATACTTTTAGTCAGGGGAGTGTCGTGGTTTCTCCATAGAGCCCCGTCATAAATGTTTTGCGCAGCAGCTTGCGGTATTGCTGATTGGCTCGAACACCGAATGTTTGTAAACGGCGAACAGTCTATAGTCACGTGTGCTGGTGTTGACCTTTGACCCCGTTGAGTTAAAACCATATCACTCACCACCACACATTCATCCATCACCCTGTAGCTCTTCTCTCTCTCTCTCTGCCGTTTCAAATTGGTTTTCTGTAAGATATGCTGTAACTATTCATTATTTCAAATAAGATAATAAAAAATGACTAAGCACTAAAAGCCAGTGAGTGATGTTTATTGGTTTATTTTGTATTGGACATGAATGCAGAAACATGCAATGGTTTCTTAGACAAATGATACTGTAGATGCAACCCATCTGGTTACAGGGAACAGGCTTCAACACGAGCACCGTCTACATTGTCTTTTGCCGTTTCTAATGACACAATTGCGGACCAAGGACAGCTGGATATGTGTACAAAGTAGCGTGTCAATCATAATATATTATGGCTAAGTATTAGCTAAAGGTTTTACAGTTTGAGCTTTGATTCAATATCTGAAATGAAGGGGGAAAAAGAAAACTAACCTTCGTACTGTCTTACTATTATGCACTTTGCTACTAAGTAATCTTCCTTGCCTATACTACTAATGCTAATACAGTATGTCTCTACTACTATGCACTGCCAGAGTCGTACCCTTCCTGCTGACCTGTTAGCATCGACTTTGTTTGAAAAGCGAGTGACTTGAGTCCGCTGTTATTATAATAAAGTGTTCTCCCCAGACATCTGACATTTAGAACACGCTGTATCTTTTTTGGCTGTGGAACTAGAACGCCCATTTACCATTATCGCAGGTGTGGTGTGTTCGTGTGTAATGTTGTATGTACGAATGTGTGTGTAAGCTAAGAAAATACAAGATATTCCTTTATTGATGCCCTTGGGGGAAATTCATGGTATGCATGTAGCAAGTCTTAAGTCTTTCCAATAGTCAAGTTTTCAAGTTTTGTTTTATTTGTCATATGGCTGTCAGTTTATCGCGTTAATTAGATTAATTAATTACACAGCAAATTATCGTGTTATGAAAATTAACTCAAAATTAATTACAAAAAATATATATATATATATATATATTTTTTTTTTATCTCATTCATTCCATAAGAACGTAGAACACACATTTACAGACTTTTTTTTATATGGTCCATTTGCATGTTCTTGGTATCTGATTCTAGGGACATCTATGGATCTCAGGGAATGTATTCCCAGTGTCAGAAATACTGTGTCTGTTACTAGGCTTGAGTAAATTGTAATGAACCAAATGAGAATATCAATTACATTTTTCTTTTCTTTGACTGTGAATAACACCATGCTCAAATTGACCAGACCTGAAAAATCTAAGCAAATTAATAGATGGAAGATGATTAAACAGAAGGTTTTGTAGATACAGTACTGAATTCTGCCATCCGGACACATACAATTTGAAATATGATTATAGAATATAGAATATCAGGCATTAGATTAATTAATTACAAATCCTGTAATTAATTAGATACATTTTTTTAATCGCCTGACGGCACTAATTTTGTCACATAAAAGGTACATCTACATTACAGTGAAATGTTTGGTTCTGTATGAATGGTAAATGGCTGCATTTATATAGCGCTTTTATCCAAATCGCTTTGCAATTTGTTCCTCACATTTTACCGTGCCAAGGTGCCGACCTGCTCATCGGGAGCAGTTAGGGGTTACGTGTCTTGCTCAAGGACACTTCGACGCGCTGCCCGGGAGGAACAGGGAATCCAACCGGCAACCTCCGGATAGCCAGACGACTGCTCTACCTCCCGAGCCACTGTCGCCCCTCGTGTTATGAGCCTCCTGAGATTGTGCTTCATACAGTAAAAAGTTAAAGAGTAAAGACCAAACACTATACAAAATATACAAACTAAAATGTCCAAAATGCAAAAAAACGAAATACAAACATCAAATCAAATGTATTTGTAGAGCCCGAAATCACAAGTTAATGTCCCCATGGGCCGGACAAGTCTTCTTTAAACAAGTCGAGAAGAAACATCGCAATAAACCAAGAACAAGAAAAACCACCATGAAATCCAAAATAAATGTCAAATAAATAAATGCAACGCTCCCAGACATGCAGAGGTGAATGATGAATGAATGAATGAATGAAAACTTTATTTAACAGATTGCAGAATGGGTACAATACAGTACGGCTCAATAGTGCACATGTGTACAGCAGACTGTGAATAACACCTATTCTGGTGTGTACTGTGTGTATATTGTGTTTGTTTGTGTATGCACTTCCTCTGATCTGTCACAGCACATGTCTCTACACATGGTCCATGGAGACATACTGCACAGCGTACAGTAGATTAGTGTCACACAGTGGCTCTAGTGTGTGCAGTGCAACATATCTCCCTCTGAAATTCCCATTCACCGCATTGCTATGGTCTTTGGAAGATTGAGTCTCAGTGATCAGTTGGAACCCTATGCACTGAAGAACCATATAAGTCTGTTTTGGACATTTTCGGACAGCCTGTGTGTATCTGCAGTTGTGATCTAAATCACTTGGGGAGTGTGAAGAAACGACTCGCCCTCAGCTGTCTTTAGCTATGAATGAACACAACACTCTTTAAGCTTTAGAAAGGACTGTTGGAGTTCATTCCATGAGCTAGACGGGCATCATGCAGATTTACCCTGTTCAGAGCAAACTGGACCTTAAAGGAAAACTCCAACATTTGGGGAAATTAGCGTATATTTGCCATCTACCCTGGAGTTAGACAAGAAGATACATACCTTTTTCTTCTCTGAGCATGCAGTAGGAGTAGGAAGACGCGCACCGTTAGCCTAGCTTAGCGTCAGTCACTGGAAGTAGGTTCCTCCATTAGCCTAGTTCCCAACGTCTTCCTACTCCTACTGCATGCACAGAGAAGAAAAAGGTACGCATCTTCTTGTCTAACTCCAGGGTAGATGGCAAATACGCTAATTTCCCAAAATGTTGGAGTTTTCCTTTAAGGACCAGCCAGTCACTAGAACGTGTTCCATAATGATGTAGTATAAGGAGGTAGCTTACCAATAAGGGCCTTAAAAAATGAACAAATACCAGTGTTTGTTGCACCTCTCTGTCAGAGAAGACCAATCGACCTTCTCATAAAGGACACAGTGATGAGTGTCGTATCTACTGTATCATTAGTGATCTGAGGGCAGAGTGACAGACAGAGTCCAATGATTTAAGGGTTGATGCCGCAGCATGCCTATTAATTACATCACCACAGTCCAAGACTGATAAGAAAACTGCTTCGACATCTCTCTTCCTACTAATCAAAGGAAAGCTGGTTCTGTTTCTGTATAGGAAGCCAATTTTCTGTCGCAACTTGGAGGCAAGGTTGTCCACCTGGAATTGAAATGTAAATTTCTCATCGAGCCACACACCAAGATATTTATATTCAGTGACTCTCTCAATGCTAGAACAACCACTTACATTAGATATGTGTACACCATCATGTTCAATATGTATGGCTCAAGGAAACAGCATACATTTACTTTTACTACCATTAAGAACCAATTTAAGTTTAATTAAAGAGCTTCCTTGAGGGTAATAAAGGAAAGTTGTAAGTTCTCAGTGGCCAACAATAAATACAATACACAACAGTAGCATCTGCATACAGATGGGCTTGACAACCGTTCAACGAAGACACAATATCATTAATATAAA
The DNA here is from genome assembly GCF_963971535.1 of Notolepis coatsorum. Classification (NCBI taxonomy): domain Eukaryota; kingdom Metazoa; phylum Chordata; class Actinopteri; order Aulopiformes; family Paralepididae; genus Notolepis; species Notolepis coatsorum. The sequence continues at coordinate 9,270,615 of NC_140178.1, forward strand.
TAGTGAAAAGGAAGGCACACCTTGAGATTGGGCATAAACCGACTTTACACACTGACATCTCCCTGACAGATCATCTGTCACACACACACAATAGCAATAGAATGACTGAACTATCAAATAATACATCCATTATTCTTTTCTTTCTGCGCCAACCACGAGTATAGTCGGGTTATCTCGCCAACCGTTGAGCGCCAGGACCCCCGAAAACCCAAGTATACAGTCTCACGGACCTCGGTGTATCATTGGGACTCATTCTGAGACGCAGAGAGTGCCATACCGGCCGAATCCTGCTAGGTGGCAGTATTGCCTACCCTTTGAAACCTGATTTCACACTGTGTGTTACATTGTATATGGTCCGGGCGGAGAATTTAGACCAAGCCAAGTGAATCGCTTCATCCGAGCACTTTGGAACTCGTTCAGCACACTGCATGCATATTTTGTGCCAGTTCATGTCAGGGACCCGATGGATATCAATACTGGAAATCGCGATCAGAGTATTGGAATATTCTTTTTGGGATACCTCCTAGTAAAGGTAAGGACTATTATGACATCAATCCTACTTTGATCCAACAATGATTTCACATCGATCGCAACGATCAACGTATGTAGTATTAAAAAGAAATGTCGGTGCTGACGATCAGAGCATCAACCCCCCCCCCCCCCCCCCTTCATGATGAAACATAATGGTGATTTGATTTGGAAATAGTAACGTGTCCAGAATCACAAAATTCACATAGTGCTCCATAACGCAGCTTCCAGGAATTAGCCAGGATCACTCTGAAACCATACAATATTCACCATGGGATAACACGCGAACGTATACATGAAAAAATGCACTCCTTTTTACATGTTGGACGATAGATAGTGACTGTCAAATGAGCCATAGTATTGTCTCCATAGCTATAATATAGAGAATATAGATATAGCACTGCAAACATTGTGACGCACAGGGAAAATTCCTATCTGTTAAAGCGTGGCCCATTGACTACAAGGATGGATAAAATGGCTGGCGCTGAAAGTGTTGATTGATTGATTGATTGAAAACTTTATTAACAGATTGCAGAATGGGTACAGTACAGTACAGCTCAATACACACAATTGTTAAGGGGATGCAGACCAGAGAAAGACTTTCGTCTTGTTTACATCAGGGTCCCCCATTTTCAATTCATCAGTTAAGCTCAAACATTTCACTGTGGACTTTTTTCCAACTTTTTAGACAAGAGACTAACTTTAGACAAAGTTTACATATTAGATTCCCTCAGCCCAGAGCCCAAGCCCCTCTCCCTTCTTCAAATGGCAAAACGTTGATATATGATTTATCCTAAATGGTTTCATAATGTAAAGGGCGAAAGGCAGCGCATTCACAAAGAATGGTAAATGGTGCATTTATTTAGCAGCTTTTATCCAAAGCGCTTTACAACGTATGCCTCACATTCACCCATTCACTCACACATTCACACACCGACGGCGGAGGCGACCATGCGAGGTGCCAACCTGCTCATCGGGAGCAGTTAGGGGTCAAGTGTCTTGCTCAATGACACTGCTACGCGCTGTCTGGGAGCAGCGGGAATCGAACCGGGAACCTTCCGATTATTACCAGGCAACCGCTCTCTACCTCCTGATCCACTGTCACCCCTAAATTAATATCCATTGATTAATTATCGGTCCATCTATGGCAGCAACTGAGCTACTAGGTGAGAAGAGCTTCCTCTGATTTAGCCATTCAGAGATTCATTCATTCAGTGAAGGGGGAAACATTCCATGGGAATTAATTAATGGGAATATATCAATTCAATTAAATTCAATTAAAAAACTTTATTTGTTCCGCAAGGGGCAATTTAGAGCATATACAGCTGCATTTCTACACATTCAAGACAAAACAAGACAGAACAGGGACAGGAGACATACATGACACTTCAAAGCACAAGAGACATGACACTGCCAGAACGGGATGCCTACATTGTTGATCTGTCAAGTCCAATAAATAAATAGATTCGGTCAGTACAAATAAAGTGCACGTCAATTTTTTTTTAAATCAAGGGGTCAAAGAGTGCACGTTAGTAAACTGACCTTTCCTTGTACTGTGGCCATTCACCAGTCGAATGGCCTCTGGTACAAACCCAAACTTTCTTCTGTTTGTTTTGCAGGCAGGCTGTCTAAAGCGCTTTCCTGAGGGCAGCGGGTCAAAACACACATGAAGGACATGTGTGGGGTCATCAATTATCTTATGTGCTTTCTTGAGCACTTGAGCATTGAGCATTATTATGGGAATTAACGTGAATAAAATGGAAATATAAGGATTAGTTGCACGCGGGCTGTATTTACCAAGTCATTATGCAGACAGAAACATGAACGATTTAGCATATCATAAGTGGCCATAATTCCAAACTATTCTAATGGAATTTTTCTTTTTAATAATCAACTATTTAGTTATGAGTTGACCTTGTATTGCATGTTGTATTAGAGCGCTCTGTGTAGACAGAGGGTTGTGATTCACCTTGTATTACATCTTGTATTAGAGCGCTCTGTGTTGTGATTCTACTGGATTCTCATTCAATGGGATGCTGATCAGTGCACAGTGCAGGATTGCAATTATACAGAATGTCCATTATTTTAACCAAAATACGACACACGGTCTAGTATTATTGCCTTACTATATGTTTTTTTCTCCCAAGATAAATGCACTATGATAAGCTGAAAAGAAAATGTCATTGAAAATGGGTAGAATTTCCCAAATTCCCTTAACTTCCCATGCAAGATTTCGGAGATTTACCGGAACATTTCGGACTTTTTGCAACTTTCTGACTTTTTGCAACCCCTGAGGGATGGGGTAAGGGGCGACCCCTCGGGCTGCAGTTGGAGCCTGAGGCTCTTTTTGCCACAGACGTAAATGGTAAATGTACTGCATTTATTTATTGTAATGTATAATATAACTGATACATACGTATACAGACCTTCATTTGCACCTTTGATCACACTGCCTACTTGCGTATATTTAGAGTTAATTATATTGTTTACACTGCCTATTTTTTACTCTTCTACTGTACTATAATTTGTATTGCCTGTATTTATGTCTTTCTACTATTTCCCTGCAGCCCATACCTGTACCTCCCCTCCCCCATGCTGCTATGATGCCTGAATTTCCACAAGGGGATCAATAAAGGAACATGTTATCTTGTTTATATAGCAGCTTTCGTCCAAAGCGCTTTACAACTTATAGGCCTCGCATTCACCCATTCACTCACACACTCACACACCGATTACCAGACCGTTCTACCCATAGATATATATAAAGACTAGACGGCTCAAGGAGGAGTCTCCTGCGTAGTTCACCGGCGACCATCTTGCTTGAGTGGACTACTGCTTTAAGAGGCAGCGTTTCCCAAACTTAGGGACCCGTTTTTATTGGGTCGCCAATAAATACAAAAAACTAAAATAACAAAAATATTTTTTTATATATATATATATATATATATATATATATATATATATATATATATATATATATATATATATAAAAAGCTGTAGATGTGTTGATTCAGTTTGGCACCACATACTTATGTGAATCTGGGTTTTCTACTCTATAGCATACCTGAAAAACAAATACAGAAACAGACTAAATGCGATCAGCATGACCTCAGAATAGCACTTTCAAAAACCAAGCCCAGAATAGATCTGCTGGTTGAAAACTTCAACCAGCCACACAACCTCTCATTAGATTTCATTGTGCCATAGATGAAATATTATACCCCTTCTAGCATGATGTCAGGTCAGTAGAATTTTTAAACAAGACAGTACAAATTAATCAGAATGTTGCTCAATGTTGGGGTTTAAGGTTGAGGGACGGAGGGGGGGGGGGGGGTAAGGAAATGGAGAGTTGAAAAAGGGGTGAGAAATAGAAAGGAGAGTAGAACATGTTTGTTCATTTAAAAGTGTTACAAAATCGTATGTACATTATGAGGTGGTGAGCAACTTAACATTACACTCTGATTATTGCTGTGATGTACTTTTTTTTATTAAATAAATACATTTCATAATACATTTGAAATTCATGGTTTGTTGTGTTCTTTATCAGTAGTTTATAAATGTATGTTATGGCAATTCATGATGTATTTTTGTAAGTTTGGGTCTCGGGGAAACACCAAATTTCTCTTTTGGGTCTCGAGCTGGAAAAGTTGGGTTACTGCTTTAAGGTGATGATCTGCACAAACAAAAATACTCTTAACTCGCTGAAATCTTGACGGTTTGGTTTATTACAAACGTTATTAACATGGCTATGATTCTTGCTTGGAAGATTTTTTTTAATATTTTTTTTATATGAGTGGGCGTGCTCCACCCACGCAAGATGGCCGCCATGTGGCAGCGTCGGTCTCCGTTGGCCAGCAGCGCGGGTGAGTCATCTAGTCACAGTGATATATTAGGCAAGACCACCCGCATTTCATTGTATACCTGTATGCCGTGACAATTAAAACTCTTGACTTGACTTGACTTGATAGCTATGGTTCCACCTCCTGAGCCGCTGTCGCCCCCTAGAGGAGACAGGCGTCAAGTTAAAACGAACACTCTCTTACTCTCCTCTAACCTCTATCTGCACGTGTAAATAAGTCTCCGCTTGCAAGTAACGGTCTGCGCAGATGGCCTGGCTGACTTCTGTGTGTATCCATCTCTCTCTCGCTGTCGTAAGGAAATGAAGAAATATTTCATCCAATGACTCCCACACACACCCCGGTGTGTGTCCACGCACATACACGCACACACACACACACACACACATTACACACGGCTTGGTTTGAGGAGATGAGAGAGGGTGTGGAGGAGATGTACGGCTCTTAGCCTCACCAGCTGCTGACTCAGCTGTTTGAGGAAGCAACTGTCACCCTCCACGACGTCTGGCCGGCGGCCAATCAGTTTGGAGGGAATCGATTCGGCCTCAACAGAACGCAATGAAGGGGTCTGATGTATGGGGCTGTTTATAATGCGTGTGTGTGTGTGTGTGTGTGTGTGTGTGTGTGTGTGTGTGTGTGTGTTTATATGTGTGTGTTTATATGTGTGTGTGTATGTTTGAATGTGTTTGAGTGTTTGTGTGTGAAAGAGAAAGAGAGATAGATAGAGGGAGAGAGAGATAGATACAGAGAGAGAGAGAGAGAGAGAGAGAGAGAGAGATAGATAGAGGGAGAGAGAGAGAGAGAGAGAGAGAGAGAGAGAGAGAGATGCTGATGATGTGTTCCTCGCAGGGAAGTGAAAAATACTGAAGCTCTTACATGACTTTTGGCTCACAGATCCTCCTTGGGCTGTTTGCATTGGGCCATATCTACAATGTATCATCCACCTGGAAGAGAGAGAGAGAGAGAGAGAGAGAGAGAGAAATACAGACAAACAGACAGAGAGAGAGAGAGAGGGAGAGAGAGAGACAGACAGACAGAGAGAGAGAGAGAGAGAGAGAGAGAGAGAGAGAGAGAGAGAGAGAGAGAGAGAGAGAGAGAGAGAGAGACAGAGAGAGAGAAATACAGACAAACAGACAGAGAGAGAGAGAGAGGGAGAGAGAGAGAGACAGACAGACAGAGAGAGAGAGAGAGAGAGAGAGAGAGAGAGAGAGAGAGACAGAGAGAGACAGAGAGAGACAGAGAGAGACAGAGAGAGAGAGACCATGTGACCTTTCCTCTAGTGCCAACATCTGTCCAAACTTTATTTTTCTAATGAGTGTATATCTCAAATAGCTTTCATTCAAATATGTTCTGATTTGCTGTGCACATTCATGACCCCTAGGGGAAGAGGCCTATTGATTCTGGTGTTTATACAGAAACAAATGCCAGTGCAAATCTTGTCTCTCCGCCAAGAGAGGACCACCCAACCAACCCTAGTGTCCACGACACAATGGTAAGTATTATAATAACCATCACCGGTGATAAATCTGATGAGATATACAGAGTCTAAGCGCTTAAGAGTGGAAACTGCTGCATATCTATAAATCAGATCCCTGTAATCCAAAACAGACAGGAAGACTGCAGCTTCAAGGACTCTTTGTCTGCAAACCATTGGGAAGCTGGCTCTATTTCTGTATACAAATCCAATCTTTTGCCACAGTTTACTGGCAAAAACGTTCATATTTAAATGTAAATCTCTCATCAAGCCAGATACCAAGGTATTTGTATTCTGTGACTCTTTCAATGTCAGACCCATCCACAGTCAAAGGTCATTTTAGGGCTGTCCCCGACTAAGGATTTGTATAGTCGACTTTGATTGGCCGAAGTTTGCTGATAGTCGACTGTGAGTGGGGGGGGGGGGGGGGGATCCATTTATTATTATTATTATTATTTAATTTTCTTCATTTGGGCTGTGGGGGGTGAAGCTTAATGTCTGAAGGAGTCGACTGAAGGCTTCTTGTCCTCCTGCGAAAGCATGCAATTGGTCCACTGATGGATACATCTTGATATTTGTATAGTGTGTTCATTAGACGGGTGAAATCCTCTTTCAGTGCCTCTGTGCCCATTTCATAGGCAGTTAGCCTCTCTGGTATGCGGCCGTTAGCGTTAGCCATGCTTCTAGGCCTATTTGCTTTTGGAAAGAATAATAAAAAAAATTATAATTATTATTTTTTGTATCCACTTTTTTTCCTTCTTTTTCTGTTTTTCTCCCATCCCAATTTAGTCGTGCCAATTCCCCCCTCCCCTGTCTTGATCGTTGCTCGCATGTGCCCCCCACTGGTCGGTCGTAGGGAGGGTTGAAGAATCTATCGCATGTCCCCTCCGATACATGCGGAGGTCAGCCAGCCACTTCTTTTCACCCTGCCAGCGCGGACTCTCATTGGCAAGGTGTAACGTGTGGGAGGCTCACACTATACCCTTGCTGTGCAGGCGCCCCTGACCGACCTGTAGGAGTCGCTGTTTACAACGACCAGATTACCACCCATCGACTCCCTCCCGCTGACTCTGCCAATTGAGTCAGTATGACGGCCGGACCAAGCCGGAGGCAACTCTGACAGCCGGATTCGATACCGGGTGTCTCTCGCGTTGGTGATGCGCGCAATGTTCGCTGCGCCACCCAGCCCGCTAAATAATTATTATTATTATAAAAAAATATATATATATGTTTGCACTCGACTAAGAGGCAGTCGACTACGGCTCCTTTCGGTCGATTAGTCGACTATTCGACTAATCTGGGTCAGCCTTACTATACTTTTGACTCTAGAGAACAACGTACATTTTGCCGTACTAGCATTTAGCTAATTGAGACTAATAGGTCTTGTAAAGCATTAAAAGAGAGTTGCAGATTCTCAGTGGCTAATTTCACAGAATCTGCAATACAATAGATAACAGTGTCATCCACATAAAGATGAACTTGCCAGCCCTTCAGAGATGAGACAATATTATTAAAGGGGACATGTCTTGCTATTCCTTGCACTATTTGGGCAACTTTACATAATTCCTGTGAGCCTATGGAACACATCTGTAAAGTTTAAAAAAAAAAAAATGCATTGTTTTATATTTTTTATCAAGTACTCAAAAGCAAACATTTTCGATTTGTCAAGCTGTTTGGGCTGGGCTCCGCCCATAAGCGCTTTTGAGTGACAGTCACCCACACAGCACATACGAGAGAGAGTGAGAGAGAGAACGAGCGAGAGAGAGGGAGAGAGAGAGAGAGACAGAGACAGGACAGAGAGAGGGAGAGAGAGAGAGAGAGAGAGAGAGGAGAGATGCGTCCCGAAAACACACACACAGTTGGGTTTGTGTGTAAATGCTCCCCATTGCTCCGTATCCCTCTCTTCCTCGGCACCCGCGCAACCCGTTTGAGGAAGTAATTCCACTCGCTCTGTTGTTGAGCGATGTGGGCGGTGACTACAACCAGTGCGCCTTATTCACATCAGCAAAACAGTCAAATCAGAACGGCTTAGTTGAGTGAGGGAGGATCTCGTGAACTCGAGACTAGACTGATGAGTCAAAATGAGGATTAGCGACACAGACCACATTGATATAATCCCCCATTGCTAGGAAACAATGCTAAACACTGGAAAAGGCCATTTATAAGACACGGGACCTTTAATATAAATGGTCAATATTTCGCTGTCGACTAAAGACGCACTTCTTCAACCATTATCTGAAAAATAAATAGATAAAAAATCTAACCCTAACTAACCTTACTGTCATGCACTTGTCCTAATATACTAACACACACTGTACTCAACACTTTGATGAACATTGTTACTCAGCTGATAGAGTTGTGCCCTTCCTGATGACTTTTAATACGTAAGTTGCTTTGGATAAAAGCGTTCAGCTAAATGACTAAATGTAAATGTAAAAAACACAGGGCCCAGAATTGATCCCTGTGGGACACATTTTCTAATTAGAAACTCTTACTGGACAAGTCTCTCAGACAATTGAGACAAATAGCTCTGAAACCAACTGCAAGCATTTGAATCAAAGCCAATACTGCACTTTTGTAAAAGAGAATGGTCAACCATGTCAAACATCTTTGACAGATCTACAATTAGGCAGTGGTGGAAGAAGTACACAGTTCCTTTACTTAATGGAACACAGCAACTTTTTGGGAAATTAGCTTATTTGGTCAAATTGCGTTTTGAAAAACAGGGCTTTTGAGGTGATGAAATCACTGCACCCCAAGAAGCAGTGGTTTGGCAAAAAGAAATTCCGAGTATATATCTGCTTAGAAAACGAAAATGTCAAATTATTTATTTTATTTTCTCCACGTGGTAAATACACAGGTCACAACATGTTTACAGGAACATTTTGGAGTTGTATTTGGAGTGTATTTTGTGACTGTTGGGAACTAGGCTACACTGGCACACCTACTCAGGGGCGTAGCTGTAGATTCTGGGCCCCATGAAAGAATGTATTTGTAGGCCCCCAGTGAATGCGAGCACGCGTAAGAGCGCAAGCAAATTTTTTTTTGCCATTTATTTATTGATGAAAACGCATAATATGGTTTTTACCTATACATTCGGATCAGCAGTTCAGCACCTGCACTGTTGGGCCTAGTAAAGGATGTCGCATTGCGTTCATCTTCAATGAATGGACCAATGCAATAGTCTACCAAAGCCCCCCCTCTCTCTCTATATATCTCACACACACACACACACACACACACACACACACACACACACACACACACACACACACACACACACACACACACACACACACACACACACACACACACACACACACACACACACTTCAGAAACAAACATAGTATCAATGAGAGCATCAATAAATACACCTGAGTGATGTCTAGTAAAAAAAAAAATAAAAAAAACATGTTGCCCCCCCCCCCCCCCCCCCCCCAGTGCTGGGCCCTTGGAATCATCCTAAACTCCCCCCCCCCCCCCCCCCAGCTACGCCCCTGCTTACAGTGGATGACGCTAAGCTAGGCTAACGGTGCGGCTCTTCCATAAGCCTAATGCATGCACAGAGAAGAGAAGCGTATGTATCTGTTTGTCTAACTCCAGGGTAGATGGCAAATAAGCAAATTTCCCCAAAAGTTGGCGTGTTCCTTTAAGTAAAAGTAGTAGAACGAGTACTCTGGTAAAAGTAAAGGTCCTCCATTCAAATTCTACTTACATAGAGTACATTAAAATAGAGAAGTATTTTCTATTGAATGTTCTAAAGTAAAAGTATGCATTCTACATAATGTTTGTGTATCCCAGTGGGATGGGAGCATTCTCGCCCCATTGACCTCTAAAAGTTATGTTAAAGTGGTGTGTGGTCCAGTTATGCTGCTCTGATTAAAGGTTATGTTAAAGTGGTGTGTGGTCCAGTTATGCTGCTCTGATTACAGGTTATGTTAAAGTGGTATGTGGTCCAGTTGTGCTGCTCTGATTAAAGGTTATGTTAAAGTGGTGTGTGGTCCAGTTGTGCTGCTCTGATTAAAGGTTATATTAAAGTGGTGTGTGGTCCAGTTATGCTGCTCTGATTACAGGTTATGTTAAGAGTGGTATGTGGTCCAGTTGTGCTGCTCTGATTAAAGGTTATGTTAAAGTGGTGTGTGGTCCAGTTGTGCTGCTCTGATTAAAGGTTATGTTAAAGTGGTGTGTGGTCCAGTTGTGCTGCTCTGATTAAAGGTTATGTTAAAGTGGTGTGTGGTCCAGTTGTGCTGCTCTGATTAAAGTTTATGTTAAAGTGGTGTGTGGTCCAGTTGTGCTGCTCTGATTAAAGTTTATGTTAAAGTGGTATGTGGCCCAGTTATGCTGCTCTGATTAAAGGTTATGTTAAAGTGGTGTGTGGTCCAGTTGTGCTGCTCTGATTAAAGTTTATGTTAAAGTGGTATGTGGTCCAGTTATGCTGCTCTGATTAAAGGTTATGTTAAAGTGGTATGTGGTCCAGTTGTGCTGCTCTGATTAAAGTTTATGTTAAAGTGGTATGTGGTCCAGTTTATGCTGCTCTGATTAAAGGTTATGTTAAAGTGGTGTGTGGTCCAGTTATGTTGCTCTGATTAAAGGTGATGTTAAAGTGGTATGTGGTCCAGTTACGTTGCTCTGATTAAAGGTTATATTAAAGTGGTGTGTGGTCCAGTTATGCTGCTCTGATTAAAGGTTATGTTAAAGTGGTATGTGGTCCAGTTATGCTGCTCTGATTAAAGGTTATGTTAAAGTGGTATGTGGTCCAGTTATGCTGCTCTGATTAAATGTGATGTTAAAGTGGTATGTGGTCCAGTTATGCTGCTCTGATTAAAGGTCATGTTAAAGTGGTGTGTTGTCCAGTTATGCTGCTCTGATTACAGGTTATGTTAAAGTGGTATGTGGTCCAGTTATGCTGCTCTGATTAAAGGTCATGTTAAAGTGGTGTGTGGTCCAGTTATGCTGCTCTGATTACAGGTTATGTTAAAGTGGTATGTGGTCCAGTTATGCTGCTCTGATTAAAGGTTATGTTAAAGTGGTATGTGGTCCAGTTATGCTGCTCTGATTAAAGGTGATGTTAAAGTGGTGTGTGGTCCAGTTATGCTGCTCTGATTAAATGTTATGTTAAAGTGGTATGTGGTCCAGTTATGCTGCTCTGATTAAAGGTTATGTTAAAGTGGTGTGTGGTCCAGTTATGCTGCTCTGATTAAAGGTTATGTTAAAGTGGTATGTGGTCCAGTTATGCTGCTCTGATTAAAGGTCATGTTAAAGTGGTATGTGGTCCAGTTATGCTGCTCTGATTAAAGGTTATGTTAAAGTGGTGTGTGGTCCAGTTATGCTGCTCTGATTAGAGGTTATGTTAAAGTGGTATGTGGTCCAGTTATGCTGCTCTGATTAGAGGTGATGTTAAAGTGGTATGTGGTCCAGTTATGCTGCTCTAATTAAAGGTTATGTTAAAGTGGTATGTGGTCCAGTTATGCTGCTCTAATTAAAGGTTATGTTAAAGTGGTATGTGGTCCAGTTATGCTGCTCTGATTAGAGGTTATGTTAAAGTGGTATGTGGTCCAGTTATGCTGCTCTGATTAAAGGTCATGTTAAAGTGGTATGTGGTCCAGTTATGCTGCTCTGATTAGAGGTTATGTTAAAGTGGTATGTGGTCCAGTTATGCTGCTCTGATTAGAGGTTATGTTAAAGTGGTGTGTGGTCCAGTTATGCTGCTCTGATTAAAGGTCATGTTAAAGTGGTATGTGGTCCAGTTATGCTGCTCTGATTAAAGGTTATGTTAAAGTGGTATGTGGTCCAGTTATGCTGCTCTGATTAGAGGTTATGTTAAAGTGGTATGTGGTCCAGTTATGCTGCTCTGATTAAAGGTCATGTTAAAGTGGTATGTGGTCCAGTTATGCTGCTCTGATTAGAGGTTATGTTAAAGTGGTATGTGGTCCAGTTATGCTGCTCTGATTAGAGGTTATGTTAAAGTGGTGTGTGGTCCAGTTATGCTGCTCTGATTACAGGTTATGTTAAAGTGGTATGTGGTCCAGTTATGCTGCTCTGATTACAGGTTATGTTAAAGTGGTATGTGGTCCAGTTATGCTGCTCTGATTAGAGGTGATGTTAAATTGGTATGTGGTCCAGTTATGCTGCTCTGATTAAAGGTTATGTTAAAGTGGTGTGTGGTCCAGTTATGCTGCTCTGATTAAAGGTGATGTTAAATTGGTATGTGGTCCAGTTATGCTGCTCTGATTAGAGGTTATGTTAAAGTGGTGTGTGGTCCAGTTATGCTGCTCTGATTAAAGGTCATGTTAAAGTGGTATGTGGTCCAGTTATGCTGCTCTGATTAAAGGTTATGTTAAAGTGGTATGTGGTCCAGTTATGCTGCTCTGATTAAAGGTTATGTTAAAGTGGTGTGTGGTCCAGTTATGCTGCTCTGATTAAAGGTCATGTTAAAGTGGTATGTGGTCCAGTTATGCTGCTCTGATTAAAGGTTATGTTAAAGTGGTACGTGGTCCAGTTATGCTGCTCTGATTAAAGTTTATGTTAAAGTGGTATGTGGTCCAGTTATGCTGCTCTGATTAAAGGTGATGTTAAAGTGGTGTGTGGTCCAGTCATGCTGCTCTGATTAAAGGTTATGTTAAAGTGGTATGTGGTCCAGTTATGCTGCTCTGATTAAAGGTATGTTAAAGTGGTATGTGGTCCAGTTGTGCTGCTCTTATTAAAGGTTATGTTAAAGTGGTATGTGGTCCAGTTATGCTGCTCTGATTAAAGGTCATGTTAAAGTGGTATGTGGTCCAGTTATGCTGCTCTGATTACATCCTCTTGAAATTTACAGGCTTCAAATGTGAAAGTATATAATCTTCATACATGTTTGCCATGTTTTCTATGCTAAATCTTTTTCTTCAGCTAGTTTGAGGAAAACGGGTTCTAATTAATTGATCCTCTCCGGTTGATTTCCTTGCGTCAATAGATCGTCTCAAAACACTAGTCTCGCTCTTGTCTCTTTCTCTCCCTCTCTCTCCCCTCCCTCCCTCCCTCCCTCCCTCCCTCCCTCCCTCCCTCACACTCACTCACTCACTCACTCACCCACCCACTCACTCACTCACTCACACACTCACTCACACACTCACTCACACACTAGTCTCCTCCCTCCCTCCCTCCCTCCCTCCCTCCCTCCCTCCCTCTCTCCCTCCCTCCCTCCCTCACTCTGACTCACTCACTCACTCACTCACTCACTCACTCACTCACTCACACACACACAAACGGAACTTTTCCAGAAATATAGCGTGGATCAGTTTATTAACAAACTCCACCACCCAACACGCACATTCAACGTGCTGAGTTCTACCGCGCTCTGCCGCCAGGGGTCGTTGTGGTCCACCTTGGGGGAAATATTTTTAAAGCGATGCATAGAATTTGAAAGTGCATAGAATTAAAATGCAGAAGATGCAGAGATAAGATTTAATCTGATCAATTAGTCTAGACGCGGCAATGTTCTGCTGCCGAGATCACCTCAAGTTGGAGGAGACAGAATGTTGATCTAATTTTAAACATTTAAAGACTCTTTCTAGCTCTCTCTTACCCCCCCCTCCACACACACACACACACACCTCCTCTGATATCATGGATATCAAGTAGATTCACCTTTAAAAATAATCTTAAATAGTTTTTAAATAGTTTTTAACACAATGTAAAGTAATTTTTTGTTTTTGTTTTACACTAATGTAATTTTACACTAATGTGATTGTTTTTTGTATGTTTTTTTGTGTGTGGACCCCAGGAAGGCCATGGCACCAAATCAAATGGCCATATATTTATTGTTTTGTTTGTTTGTAGGGGCAGACAGACGGGTACAGATGAACGAGGTGGGTGGCCTCAATATACATTTGGTGTTGTTTCCACAACTTTATTTATTTTTTTGTTGTGATATATTGTTTACTTTTTTATGAATGGGTTTATTATTAAAATAACATGTATATTTTGTAATGTAGCCTAATACTTTTGTGATCATGTATTACACTGTTATTGTTATTATTATTTGGTGTTCCTGTTGTTGTTATTAATAGCCTATGTGCTGTGGTATTATGAACGGCTAATTGTTGTTGTTGTCGCAACCACCAACCAACATCTTCAATCTGAATCCAAGCATTGAACCATTCAATTGGAAAAAGAATCAGTAGAAATTGAATTGCCCATGTTAACCTCACACATAAGACGCCGGAAGTGGGCGGTTTGTCAGTGGTTAAGAGAGAGAGAGAGAGAGGGGGGAGAGATAGAGAGCGAGAGAGAGGGGGGAGAGAGAGATAGAGAGAGAGAGAGAGAGAGAGAGGGGGGGGGGAGAGAGGGGGGGGGGGAGAGAGGGGAGAGATAGAGAGCGAGAGAAAGAGAGAGAGGGGGGAGAGAGAGAGAGAGAGAGAGAGAGAGAGAGAGAGTGAGTGAGATAGAGAGAGAGAGAGGAGAGAGAGAGAGAGAGAGAGAGAGAGAGAGAGAGAGAGAGAGAGAGAGAGAGAGAGAGAGAGAGAGAGAGAGAGAGAGAGAGAGAGAGAGAGAGAGAGAGAGAGGCGAACGAAGTGCGTAGTGAGTGAAGTGTTGGAAACTAGCTGCGCCTGGCTGGAGGTTCGTGGACCTGGACGCTGCAATCACATTTTTCTTCTGCGTTTTATGAGAATAAAAGGGACAACAGCTCCTGCAGAGGTAGGTCCACTGACCCGGTGTGTTCTGGTTCTGGACCAGGTCTCTCTCTCTCTCTGTCTCTCTCTCTGTCTCTCTGTCTCTGTTGCGAAAGAATGTTCTGACAGCGCTTTGTAAACAAACTGCCTGGCGAGCGCTTCTCCCCTTTTGACGCACTTTATAACTGTGCGCGTTATTATTTATCATCACGTTATTATTATGCTTAGTTATAGGTGGAATATAATGGAATAGAATATAGAAGTATACTTTATTAATAATCCCGAGGGAAATTCATCAGCACCGCACCATATGATCCGCTCACAACAATAAACATTTAGGTCAAAGTCAGAAATAACATCACATTTCTAAAAATATATGTATACTAAATTCTATACGCGGTGTTGTCATTTGTTACCGCGGTGGGAGTTTGTCTGTCATTCTATTTCTGAAGACCCCTCGCTGACATACCTGCCAACATGAGACTGTGAGGAAGAGGGAGATTGGCTGGGGCTTCTTCAAACTTGCCCCCCCCCCCAAAAAAAATATTATTGAGCCCTACTACTACCCCCCAATGACGAACTGTGCAAAATATATAATTACTTTTTATCATTTTAATAATATAAACTCCATATATAACGTATAAATGTGCTATAATAACACATTCACCGCAGCCAGGACCTGTAGCAAATACTCATTCATATTAATATGTCAGCTCAGCTAAATTCAATTTGCATCATCACACACAACTGCGACTCAACTGCAAATATTGCGCTATAGTTACATTGTTGTTTATTATGAGAGAGGGAGAGAGAGAGAGAGATAGAGAGAGAGAGAGAGAGAGAGAGAGAGCGAGAGAGAGAGAGAGAGAGAGAGAGAGAGAGAGAGAGAGAGAGAGATGACTAAATGTGTGGTGTATATGCTGTGTGGCTTTTAGTCTTAAAGGGGGAAATATTTCACATTAGATGTAGAGAATTGAGCATTACATTTTGGGAGCTTGGTCCGCATCCATCCATCCAACGTGTCTGGCTGACTGACTGACTGGCTGACTGGCTGACTGGCTGCGCAGTTACTGAGTGAGGAGTTGACTCTCTGGGTTGCCAGGTTTTGGGAGGCATCATTAATAATCCTATATAGTGTATGAAGAAGGACACTAGACTAGACGGTCTCTCAATGTAATCTGGTAACATATATAGTTTATATACCCCCCCCCCATAGAAAGCCTGATTTAGTTTGTGTGATTGATTGATTGATTGATTGAAAATTGTATTAACAGATTGCAGAATGGGTACAATACAGTACAGCTCAATACACACAATTGTTAAGGGGATGC
Source organism: Notolepis coatsorum (assembly GCF_963971535.1). Lineage (NCBI taxonomy): Eukaryota > Metazoa > Chordata > Actinopteri > Aulopiformes > Paralepididae > Notolepis > Notolepis coatsorum. Next base: position 9,286,457 of record NC_140178.1, read on the forward strand.
AGACCAGAGAAAGACTTTCGTCTTGTTTACACCAGGGTCCCCCATTTTCAATTCATCACTACGGAGTCGGAAATCGGGATGTTATGATTCCTGGATTTCCCCAAGGGGATCAATAAAGGAATATCTTATCTTAATAAAGGGTTAAAAGGTGAATCAACAGGCCGGGACCCCCCCCCCCCCCCCCCCCAGCCTGCCTGTCTATAGGAGGTCTCTACTCTCTACGCTGCACGAATTCTAGTTGAACCTACATTAGGCACAGAGTTGCAGGATGTTTTCGGAAATAGGAGCATAATGATAATAACCCGTCTGCTCTCGTGGACAATTTGTTATGGGTTGAGCTTTGCGACAGCCTGGTAATTGTGTAATGAGCGTCTGCTCTGAACTGAACTGGTGTCAGAACAGAACTGACAGGTGAAAGGCTGGTGTTAGTCATTCGCTGTTGCCTTCATGTTCTCAACAATCGCCTACATGCTTGCAGAGTCAGACTTTTACCACTCAAACAAACATAGTATTTGATCATAACAAGAACAGTCTATGGTTCATAAGAAGAAGAAGAAGAAACGAATTGCCTAATAATTTGAAGACATTATTATTGTTATTTTATTTTGTATTGTCTGTTGATACAGAAATCTGTTTAGTGTCGGAGCACACAATATTGCGTTACAAAAAGAAGAATATAGGACAACCATGTTACAGCAGAGACAGACATACAGATAAGACATCAGAGAGACAACCATGTTACAGCAGAGACAGACATACAGACAAGGCATCAGAGAGACAACCATGTTACAGCAGAGACAGACATGGCATCAGAGAGACAACCATGTTACAGCAGAGACAGACATACAGACAAGGCATCAGAGAGACAACCATGTTACAGCAGAGACAGACAAGACATCAGAGAGACAACCATGTTACAGCAGAGACAGACATGGCATCAGAGAGACAACCATGTTACAGCAGAGACAGACAGACAGACAAGACATCAGAGAGACAACCATGTTAGAGCAGAGACAGACAGACAGACAAGGCATCAGAGAGACAACCGTGTTACAGCAGAGACAGACATACAGACAAGGCATCAGAGAGACAACCATGTTACAGCAGAGACAGACAAGACATCAGAGAGACAACCATGTTACAGCAGAGACAGACATGGCATCAGAGAGACAACCATGTTACAGCAGAGACAGACAGACAGACAAGACATCAGAGAGACAACCATGTTAGAGCAGAGACAGACACACAGACAAGGCATCAGAGAGACAACCGTGTTACAGCAGAGACAGACAGACAGACAAGGCATCAGAGAGACAACCGTGTTACAGCAGAGACAGACAAGACATCAGAGAGACAACCATGTTACAGCAGAGACAGACATAAAGACAAGACATCCGAGAGACAACCATGTTACAGCAGAGACAGACATAAAGACAAGACATCCGAGAGACAACCATGTTACAGCAGAGACAGACATACAGACAATACATCAGAGAGACAACCGTGTTACAGCAGAGACAGACATAAAGACAAGACATCAGAGAGACAACCATGTTACAGCAGAGACAGACATAAAGACAAGGCATAAGAGAGACAACGTGTTACAGCAGAGACAGACACACAGACATGAGAGAGACAACCATGTTACAGCAGAGACAGACAAGACATCAGAGAGACAACCATGTTACAGCAGAGACAGACATACAGACAAGACATCAGAGAGACAACCGTGTTACAGCAGAGACAGACATACAGACAAGACATCCGAGAGACAACCGTGTTACAGCAGAGACAGACATACAGACAAGACATCAGAGAGACAACCATGTTACAGCAGAGACAGACACACAGACAAGACATCAGAGAGACAACCGTGTTACAGCAGAGACAGACATACAGACAAGACATCAGAGAGACAACCGTGTTACAGCAGAGACAGACAAGACATCAGAGAGACAACCATGTTACAGCAGAGACAGACACACAGACATCAGAGAGACAACCGTGTTACAGCAGAGACAGACATAGAGACAAGACATCAGTTACAATTTCCGTTACATTATAATAAGCATATCCTTAAATACAGTGAAAGGAGAAAGGTAGGGCAGTAGGCTGTTATGTATATAGTTGGCTAGTAACACTGTCTTCATGAATCCACGTTCATATGATTTGTCATTAGCCTACATTAAATATTAAAATCAAACCAACAGGTAGCGACTGTCCCGCTCACGCAGCGCAGTGGTTCATTCTCAATGGATTCAGAATCAAATCGCAATGACCATTCACATGCGTGGGTCTGTGTGTAGTAAACGAAAGCATATAGGTCGTAATTGTGGCCATTGAGAAACAATGGCAAGATGCAGCGTATGCATGTGATGTGAATGATGTCACTGAAATGTTCTCTATTGGCTTATAGCTGGTGGACAGAGGATGCAACCCGTCTGGCGTTATTGTTACTTTTATTGTTATTGTTATTGCTGTTTAAGTTTAAGTTTAAGTTTATTTGGATCCCCATTAGCCACAGCAGTGCTGGGGCTATTCTTCCTGGGGTCCATAACACATAAAATACAGTTACAGACGTATACACTCACAACATTTACATGTCATACAGACAATTAAAACAACAATAAAAACCCTTATACACTCATACCATTTACATGACATACAGACCATTAAAACAACAATAAAAACCCTTATACACTCACAACATTTACATGTCATACAGACAATTATATTGTACATATTGTAGTGTATATATGTTTTGTTTTTAGAGAGGTTCTTTAGTAAAGCCACTATAAACACAACATTTAGGTTTTGAGTTATGAAAGGCGTGGGAAAGGCACGAGTGTTTAACCCTTTCACTACCACACTGCAGAAGGTTAACCCTTTCACTGCCACACGACAAAGGGTTAACCCTGTCACAACCACACTACAGAAGGTTAACCCTTTCACTACCACACTACAGAAGGTTAACCCTTTCACTGCCACACGACAAAGGGTTAACCCTTCCACAACCACACTACAGAAGGTTAACCCTTTCACTACCACACTAGAGAAGGTTAACCCTTTCACTGCCACACTACAAAGGGTCAACCCTTTCACAACCACACTATAGAAGGTTAACCCCTTCACTACCACAGGGCAGAAGGTTAACCATTTCACTGCCACATGACAACGGGTTAACCCTTTCACAACCACACTACAGAAGGTCAACCCTTTCACTGCCACACGACAAAGGGTTAATACCTTCATCCACACCTTCATCATCCACATCTTCATCATCCTCACCTTCATCATCCTCACGCTCATCATCCTCACCTTCATCATCCTCACGCTCATCATCCTCACCTTCATCATCCACACCTTCATCATCCTCACCTTCATCATCCTCACCTTCATCATCCACACCTTCATCATCCACACCTTCATCATCCTCACCTTCATCATCCTCACCTTCATCATCCTCACCTTCATCATCCACACCTTCATCATCCTCACCTTCATCATCCTCACCTTCATCATCCTCACCTTGATCATCCACACCTTCATCATCCACACCTTCATCATCCTCACCTTCATCATCCTCACCTTCATCATCCTCACCTTCATCATCACGCGTTCCCGTTAGGTTCACAGTTGTCTCCTGAACGCAGAGACTATAATACCTCCGTTAAAGGGGAACTTATAAATGGCCTTTTTCAGTGTTTAGCATTGTTTCCTAGCTATGTGGACTTATATTAATAGGATCTATGTCTCTAATTCTCATATTGGCGCATTCTTCCAATTCTCCTCTCACAATATTCACCCTCACTGAACTGAGTCATCTGAAAATGTGCTGATCTGTGATGTCAGAGATTTCTCAGCTGCATAATAATGTGGCAGTTGGTGTGGCAGTTGGTGTGGCAGTTGGTGTGGCAGTTGGCATCAGGCCACACAGTGGTTTAGGAGCCCAGCCTCAAAATGGCTTAAGATCTTGAGGTAGAAAAATGCAGTTTTTGAGTACTTGATTAGAAATACAAAACAATGAATTTTCTTAAAATAAAACTTACAGAGGTGTTCCATAGACTCACAGGAATTGTGTAAAAGTGCCCAAATAGTGAAAGAAATAGTAAAATAGTTCCCCTTTAATGTGTTGATGTAGATCAGTAAAGCACCACCCTGCCATCCACCTGAACGGTGGGCGAGCTGGTGGGGCCCGTCTCTCTTCCTCCCAGGTCCTGTACAGCCACTCGCTGACGTGTGTCCACTAGCCAGTGTTGTGGTGTTCCAGTCCCAGTCCTGGAACTGATTTTCAGGACTCGTCGTGACTCGGACTTGGACTCGAGCATTGACTGCATTCGGACCCGGAAGGTGCAGTGAGTGACTCGGACTCGGACTTGTTAATTGATAAATACAGTTATATAAAAAATATATATATATATTGTAATAGGCCCCTAATCATTTGCCATAAGATATTGACGGCTAGTGCATTTGTTTGTTTATTGTGTCACAAAGTGAATGAACTCCCTTTGAAATGGTGACCGCTGTGTCATTTATGTTTAATGTAGACCTTTTTTTATTTCAATGTCCGCTCTCCACTGCCACAGAGTGGAGTGGACTCAACCTTGGAGTGACTTGGAGATTTAGTGACTCGACGACAACACCGCCGCTAGCTAGCTCTGTGTGCAGAGACACCGGCGACGACGTTCTTCCTAGAGACTAGTTTGTTCTTCACGAGGTGCTTTCTTCACTGGACCACGACGGAGGGAGGGTTGTTGTGAGTTTGTGCCGCTGCTGCTTCGTAACGAAGTGTTCCTCACGGCTCAGCGGTCGCCCACCAGGCGTGGAGGTTTGGGGCGCTGATGGATTGTTGCACCGCCGTTACTACCGTTTGTGTGAGTGCTTGAGAAGGACGACTGCTATACTGATCTGTTGTTAGGGATGACAAGCTCGGTCTGAATCTTTAACCCTTTTTTAGTTAACCCTTGCAGTGAGAGGGTTAACCGGCTGTTGTGTGGCAGTGAAAGGGTTAACCTTCTGTGTATTGTCGCAGTGAAAGGGTTAACCGTTTGGTAGTGCGGCAGTGAAAGGGTTTAAGGGTCGGTTGTGTGGCACAGTGAAAGGGTTAACCTTCTGTGACATTATGTAGATTGAAAAAAAAATATATATGTAAAACACGGATGGCCATATTCAAACTCATTTTCCCCCCGAATCTTGCAAACCGAATACATTTGCTGTCGTTTACAGTTTTGGGTTGTGTTCGATTGTGTACAAAGTAAATCATTATGTGTTATTCTTTTTTCGTGACGTGCCCCTTTAAAAAAAAAATATATATATACCATTATATATACCTCAACAATGTAAGTACAGGCCTATATGGAATGTGGTATATGGACCATTAGGGGGGCTATTTCCAAAAAAAGTCTTTCTGAGATTGAAGTAGGCCAGTGTTTGGTGTTCAGCTCTGTGTGTCTGTGTTTGTTGTGTTGTGTCAACACAGTTACATCCAGTCTGGTCAGGTTTAAAGTCCTTATGGATAAACCTTCTCTTCCCAAACCCCCACGTCATCCGGCGCGCTCGCATAGGTCACGAATATATATATATCTATTTTGGTAATAAATAAAAGAGCTCTGGGGGCCAGACAGACACCCAATGAAGTCATAAGAACGCTCCCGGAATCATAATAACGCTCCCCTGGAAACCATGGTCTGTTCCTCTTAGCATTTCACCCGCTTGGCATGACCCCCACGCCGCTGCCTTGTACACTGCCACCGGCGTGCCCGCGCGGCCCCATGGCAGGGTGCTTCAGGGTGAAAGAGAGAGAGAGGGCGTTTGGGACCGCGGCGGCGGGTACACAGCAAGTTTCAAGTTTCAAGTTTCAAGTTCAAGTTTGTTTATTAATTGTCATATAGTAAAATACAGAATACTTTATATCACAAAATGCTTTTTTCGGTATGAGCCCCTCCTGGGAGTGTGCTAGATAAAAATAGATAAAAAGTATAAAATAGAAAAAGTCAAAAGTACGTAAAATAAAGTGTTCAGTCAATATACATAATACAATACAGAGTAAAAAGAGTTAAGTCTCATGCATACGCAGGTGTCAATCAACTCAGTACACCTGCAAGCCTACTTGATTCAAATCCTAACGGACACAAATCCATCCCCAATGCATTTCAATGAGGCTGCGCTTCCTTCACTCTCACCATAATGAAAGCAAAACGATAAGAGATGAAGCTTAGTTTTTTTTAATATGAGCACTTGAGGAAGTTCATGAAGGGTTATGTGCGATATTGTGTAATTCCGTCGACAATTGTGGTCCGTGTGGCGATTGGAGTGGATAGACGTGAATTGGCCGGCAACAACCTGTCCCGACAGCCAATGGGGACGATGCAATATAGGGGGTCAGAGGGAAACCCTCCTCCACTGAAGGCCTCTTCTTTAACCCTTTCACTGCCACACTACAGAAGGTTACCCGTCTGTAGTTTGGCAGTGAAAGGGTTAACCTGCTGTCGTGTGGCAGTGAAAAGGGTTAACCTGCTGTCGTGTGGCAGTGAAAAGGGTTAACCTGCTGTCGTGTGGCAGTGAAAGGGTTAACCTTCTGTGTATTGTCGCAGTGAAAGGGTTAAACCGTTTGGTAGTGCGGCAGTGGAAGGGTTAAGCAGGGCGTGCCATGTGCTCACAGTGTGGCCCCTAAGCCTCTCTCTCTGGGATTTCCCACTTCTTCTTCTTCTTCTTCTTCCAGTTGCTCGACTCTCCTCGCTGCCCCCGGTGGGGGGAGGGGGGCGAGCGGATGGCAGGTCCACGCTTGACGAAGAATAGAGAATCAAGAGTCGATTTCTAGAGACGATTTTTTCTTCAGTTTTTAGTTTTGTAAATGGTGCGTTTATATATATCTCTTTGATCCAAATCGGTCGCTTTACAATTTTTGTTCCTCACATTTTTACCCGTTCACTCACGCATTCACACACCGACGGCGGAGGCGACCACGCAAGGTGCCACAACCTGCTCATCGGGAGCAGTTAGGGGTTAAGTGTCTCGCTCAAGGACACTTCCACACGCTGCTCGGGGAGGAGCGCCGGGAATCGAACCGGGAACCTCAGACGATTACCAGACGACTGCTCTACCTCCCGAGCCACTGTCGCCCCCCCCACACTGTCGCCTTAACTCATTCAGGCAGTCACTCACTCACTCATGGTTAGCCACACTGCGCTGGTAGCTTATTTGTGCAAGATCAGTGCAATCCATGCAACATTGCTTCGCATCTATGACACTTATATATTGAAATTCTTTATTTGGAATTACCCCTTGAGATGAACCATCTCGTTTTCAAGGGGGTCCACAGCTTACAAAACACATAAATTATTATGTATTAAACATAACAAAACAAAAGAAACAAACAAAAACCAAACAAAAACAAGATAAAATTAATAATAAACAGGTTCAAACAACATCAAACAAGAGGAACATAAGACAAAAAACAACAAAACACAGAGCACATATTCAAGTGATTGCTTCAAAGATCTGTTATACTATTATTGGTGGAAACATGAACAAGTAATCTCAAGGTGAGAGGACAGCGCAGTTTTAAACAGTTCTGTATCGTTAGTGGCTTAGCTTGGCATCGCCTTCTGCACTATCTCGCGTACGTGCACGCGTACTGAATAAACCACAAATGTACCTCTAATACCAGTATTAGTCTGACCACACCCCTCATCAGCTTACCTTCATAAGCAGGTGTGTGGTCACCTGCTCTCCTCCTTCTCGCTTTCACCACAAGGAAGAGGTGCCTCGGTAGATCCCCACACTTGACACCATGATGGAAGAAATTGGATTAGGAACAGCTTGGGAAACAAGGATACGTTGACATCATATCTTTATTTTCTCTCTCACTATTTTCGAGAAAATACGGCGATATTGTCTTCGTACTGGAGTGTCTAGAAGATGATGATCATTCTACAAACCCTCCACCGGTTTTCGTATTGGGAGCACGCCGCTGCATGCTTCTCAACTGCAGTTCCTTGCTGTGTTTGTTGGGGTGAAACCTGTCAGGCCACAGCTGAACTGTCGGACATGCCGCTGTTGTGAGGAGCGGTGCGTTCCAGGTTGGGTGAGTAGTGTTTGCTGGCGGGCTCCACTTGTCTGTTAGTGCTATGGGGGCTACTTGACAAAGTTTATGGAAACCGGCCCCAGGCTAGGGTCCTTTGTTTAGCCGTCTAGGCGACAGAAGGCCTTGGTCTGGCGACCATTATAGTTTTAACTAGTGGGCCGCGACCATTGACACTGGTGATCCCTGTGTGTTCTGGACGAGTGGATTCTCTCTGTCACCGTGTTAAGACCCCATCTTTCATATCCAAATGAGAGTATTCCTTCACGAGGGGATATGTGCATGTAATGTGCGATAGCGGCAGATTCATGTTCAAAGTCAGCTATACAGGCCAGTTGGTACTGTGCTGATTCCGCCGGACGTGTTAATGTCACCGTTGTGAAGCGGTGTTGACGTCTTGTTTTTTCTTTTCTCTTAAAAAGTGAGGAGGGTTCAGAACGGCGGCCTGTCTGGGTGAGTGTTATGTCATTGTTTACATGTTCATAGCTTACGGTTAGCCGGTCGGTGGCCTGGCGCGGGGTAGCTTGGCTTCTCGCGCGCCGCCGGGAGCTCGCTCCTGATCGCGTGCGTCGTAGATCGGCGTCTCGCGAGCGGAAGCAATAGCACCCGAACGGTTGGAGCAGCCGTTAGCTTGATGCTATTCTGTTGAACGTGCTTTGATTTTTAACATGTTTTACACTCTTGACCACGACGTCATCCTTGACAGGGGATGTTCGTCAACCCTGCCCGAGCCTAGACGGGGATTGCGTCAACAAAGAGGACTGTAGCGACTGGTGGAGCGGCGACGCTGCCCGGATCGAACAACACGGGACGGCTGTGTTCTACGGTGGCTTGTGACTGCACTTCGCTGATCTGCGTTCCGGGCAGGTACGGGGTTGGCCAGACCTCATAAACACGTCTTCTGGTTTTACCTTGCTAAAATGTATTGTGAATAACGGTGTTTTTTCCCAAAACGTGTGTTGTTGCAATGCATTTGAGATACGTTGCGGGTTGTGTGTGAGCTGTTTTTGTCACTGGCAGTTAGCTTCTCCGTGCACAGGTCGTGATGTATTGATCTGGTTGTTGTGTGAGAAACATCATGGTGTTTATGTGTACCGTGTACTCACTACTAAGGCAACTAACCTATGAAGCTATGCTTGGTGACGAGTGAGTAAAAGAATGTTCTTTCTCAGACTGTAATGACAATGAACAGTGAGTTCACACATTAACAGGTTTTCCTGTTTTGACTGGCCGTATTGAGGGTAAAATAGGAGGATTGTGTTTCCCCCCCCGGTTCCCTGGGGACTTTATCACCTCCTATCAGACATGTTGTGCATTAATTGTGTCTTTTGTGTGGTAGGGATACGATGTAACTCTCAGCTTGATTGCTGAGGTTGTGCTAAATCTGCTGGAGAAACTTATTTCCTAAAGGGAAATTGGTTTGGTTGCTGTCATGTGTGCTTAGCAAGGCCTGTGGTCGATACTAATCAAGAATGATGTATTCTCTCATTGTGAAAAAAACGGCGTTCCTCTGTTGAGTGTTTTTGCCATTTTTTGTAGGTGATGATGGGTTGGTGTGTGTCATGTGACCTACAACTGGGTTGTACTGGCCACAGAAGCACATGTGTATGTTGGACCGGGGTTCTTAGAGCCCTCTCTATTCTGTGTTTTTCCTTAGTAAAAATCAGATAGCAGGTTAGCTCGTGCGCTGTGTGGAGCTGTGAAACGCTTCATAGAGCTGACTATGACTGTGTCATATTCTCTTTTTGTCGTTACGTCGTATCATGGGTGTGGGGTCGTAAAGGGGTGAACTGGTAACCTTTCCTCTCCCCATTGTTCTGTCGGTCAGGGGTACACCCCCTGTCCTTCAAGGTTCCCGTCACGTGGCGGTTCGGCACGTTACGGGGGGGGGGGGGGGGGGGGGGGAGGGAGTTCCTGGTCCCACGGCCTGGTATATTGGGCGTGTGCACCGCAGGAATTCCCCCGCCATAGAGTACGTCACCGTGCGCGTCTCTGTTGGTAGGACTTCCGTGTGCTGTTCAGGTCCATGTGATGGATCTGTTTTCAGGGGGGGTGGTCAGGGCTCCTCCTCACCAAGCGCCTACTCAGGCCTTCTGTGAGTTCGGACTCCTTCTTCCATGTGAGGAAGCCTCCATCAGAGTACAGAGCCTTCCTCCTCAGATTGTCAAAGTGAGTGGACCCTCTAGAAGGGTCCTTTTCTATTGTATGTATATTCGATTCAATTCGTTTATTGAGTGTGTATGGGTTCGGTGCCTCTTCCCCGGAGGCCCTAAAACCAGTTTTTTACATGGCTCATGGTGCAATATATTCTTTTCAATCTGTACAGCTCGCGTGGGAAGTCTCTCTGGGGATCCCCGTCTCTTTCCTATGGGAGGGTGGTGGGATGTAAAAATGTGAACATTTTTTACCCCGGCTGTGTAGACTGGGATACATACTGTTGATGCTTCCTTCTTTCTATTCCAGAAGTGTTGGAGTTAGGGAGTGTCACACCCCTCTTGTCGTTCCCCTGGGCGCCTTGGGGATTCAATGACAGGTCTAAATAGCCTGTTCATTGATGGGGGTGTGTCCCGACGCACGTATAGTGCTAGCTCGCTGTAAACAGGCGATTGACTGGCACGCCTTAGTTGCTTGTGGTTGAAACAGCGTTTTTATAAAGCAACTGAGATGGGGGTTTTTCCTCTTCCGGCGACCACATCCCATGACCTGGGTGGGTTGTCGACGGATTCTCGTTCATGTCTGGGGGATGATGACGGGATGGATCTGAACATATGTAGTGGGGTCTCACGCCCTTGGGGTGGGCCACCAGGCGCGGTTCGTCCCGACGTCTGGGTGGCGCCTTCTTTTCATGTTAAGATCAACACGCATATCTGCCCTTCTCCTGGAGTAGGCATGTCGGCGTGGTTAGGGCACGGGACTGGTTCTGGTCACGCTGGTCCAGATCAGTTGAACCCGTTGTCCGCCGGGGATGCAGATCTGCTGTTCTGGTACCCTGAGGGACTTGGGCTTTTTTCAGGGGGAAAAATGCCAGGTCGGTCTGGGTGTCACAGGGTTAAGCGCTATGGAGACCCTGGTTGGGTATGTTTTTACTCAGCACTGTCGTCATGGCTTACAGCCATGCCATTCTGTACGCGCTCGATCTCGTCGGATCTCGGCCGCTACACAGGTTGGTCCTGGTTAGTACTTGGTTGGGAGACCGCCGGGGAATACCAGGTACGGTGTGCTTAGGGGCTGGTTCTCCATTGTTTTTCGCTCCTCTCTCACGCATGGCGAAGAGGGGCCTGTGGGGGTGGTTTTTTGACCTCCTCTGGTGACCCTGTGCTTCCCGTACCGCCAGGCCCGGTCCGAAGTGATGTTTGCGACCCGTAGGCCTGGGTTAACCCTTTTTGGAAACTGAAACACTTGTACTGCGGTATAGCCGGTGTATACCCGCAGGTGTGTTTTGGAGTTTTTTCTTGAGGGGTTATAGGAACAACCACCGCATTGGGTAACACCGAGGTGGTTGATTCCCTGGTGTGTTGGAGCAGTGTCAACTCCCGGGTTCACCGTTTGAGGGTGCCCCTGCACGTTCATGACGTCTGCCAATCGTGTCAGCCTTCTCTGCCTCGACCCCTCTGGGTGGGGGTTGTTAAATGGAGGCTTGGTCATGCAACACCGCCAGCTTACGCTCCTTCCGCCGGGGCGGCTGTGTTCAGCTGTCCCCTCTGGCGCCTGTCTCGTCCGCAGTCTCCAGGCTAGGGTTAACAGCCTGTTGCCTGGTTTTTCCCCGGTGCGCTGCCTGCTTCCGTTGGTTAACCTTTTTTGTGTGCTTACGGCCATGCTGACTGCCTATTCTGCAGGGTCAGTGTGCCAGGCGGTGTACTATTGGGGGGACGGGGCCCGCTCGGCTTACGGCCATACCGACCTGAACACGCCCGGTCTCGTCCGATCTCGGAAGCTGGGCAGGTTCTGGCCTGGTTGGTTCCGCCTGGGAATACCAGGTGCAGTAACTGAGGGGCCTTTGTCCGAATACGCTGGCGATGTGGGGGGCGGGGCACTACGTGCCCACCTGGTGGGGTCTTGATGCTGGCATCATGGACTTCTCCGGGCCCCCATTCCAGGGAGTCCAGTCCTTTTGGTGGGTCTGGGTCTTCCTTCGTGCTCCGCTGCTACGGCCTTGCCACGGGGTTGGGTTTGCCCTTGACCCCGTGATTCTGGGGGCAGTAACGAGGTTGTTCCTCCGTTCGTTCCCGGGTGGCATGCGGGTTGTGCGTGTGTGTAGTCGTGGGGTCAAGCCACGGTCTGCTCACCCTGTGCGTTGAGTTGCTTGAGTGCCTCTTCGCACGGTCGGGTCCGTCGCCCTCCCGTGACGTCCCTAATAGGGGGGCTACCCTCCATTAGGGGGGGTCGGGGGGGCTCGGCCCTCCCTGTTCTGATGGTTTTGGGGGGCTGTCAGCGGGGTGTATTTGTCAGCCAAGTGGCTCCGCTTGGCCTCCCTTGTGCAGAAGGCGATGCCAAGCTAAGCCACTAACGATACAGAACGTTAGGTTATGACTATAACCAAGTTCTGTTAGTTAGGGGCGATGCTTGGCATCGGACGCCGCTGCAGCCCTTGTCCTCACCTTGTGGTGAAAGCTTGGGAAGGAGGAGAGCAGGTGACCACACACCTGCTTATGAAGGTAAGCTGATGAGGGGTGTGGTCAGACTAATACTGGTATTAGAGGTACATTTGTGGTTTATTCAGTACGCGTGCACGTACGCGAGATAGTGCAGAAGGCGATGCCAAGCATCGCCCCTAACTAACAGAACTTGGTTATAGTCATAACCTAACGTTAATGAGCTCCACTAAGCTACAGTTAGCTGGTTAATGAGCTCCACTAAGCTACAGTTAGCTGGTTAATGAGCTCCACTAATCTACAGCTAGCTGGTTAATGAGCTCCACTAAGCTACAGTTATCTGGTTAATGAGCTCCACTAAGCTACAGCTAGCTGGTTAATGAGCTCCACTAAGCTACAGCTAGCTGGTTAATGAGCTCCACTAAGCTACAGTTATCTGGTTAATGAGCTCCACTAAGCTACAGTTAGCTGGTTAATGAGCTCCACTAAGCTACAGCTAGCTGGTTAATGAGCTCCACTAAGCTACAGCTAGCTGGTTAATGAGCTCCACTAAGCTACAGCTAGCTGGTTAATGAGCTCCACTAAGCTACAGCTAGCTGGTTAATGAGCTCCACTAAGCTACAGTTAGCTGGTTAATGAGCTCCACTAAGCTACAGCTAGCTGGTTAATGAGCTCCACTAAGCTACAGTTAGCTGGTTAATGAGCTCCACTAAGCTACAGCTAGCTGGTTAATGAGCTCCACTAAGCTACAGCTAGCTGGTTAATGAGCTCCACTAAGCTACAGTTAGCTGGTTAATGAGCTCCACTAAGCTACAGCTAGCTGGTTAATGAGCTCCACTAAGCTACAGTTAGCTGGTTAATGAGCTCCACTAAGCTACAGCTAGCTGGTTAATGAGCTCCACTAAGCTACAGTTAGCTGGTTAATGAGCTCCACTAAGCTACAGCTAACTGGTTAATGAGCTCCGCTAAGCTACAGCTAGCTGGTTAATGAGCTCCACTAAGCTACAGCTAGCTGGTTAATGAGCTCCACTAAGCTACAGTTAGCTGGTTAATGAGCTCCGCTAAGCTACAGTTAGCTGGTTAATGAGCTCCACTAAGCTACAGTTAGCTGGTTAATGAGCTCCACTAAGCTACAGTTAGCTGGTTAATGAGCTCCACTAAGCTACAGCTAGCTGGTTAATGAGCTCCACTAAGCTACAGTTAGCTGGTTAATTAGCTCCACTAAGCTACAGTTAGCTGGTTAATGAGCTCCACTAAGCTACAGTTAGCTGGTTAATGAGCTCCACTAAGCTACAGTTAGCTGGTTAATGAGCTCCACTAAGCTACAGTTAGCTGGTTAATGAGCTCCACTAAGCTACAGTTAGCTGGTTAATGAGCTCCACTAAGCTACAGTTAGCTGGTTAATGAGCTCCACTAAGCTACAGTTAGCTGGTTAATGAGCTCCACTAATCTACAGCTAGCTGGTTAATGAGCTCCACTAAGCTACAGTTAGCTGGTTAAAGAGCTCCACTAAGCTACAGCTAGCTGGTTAATGAGCTCCACTAAGCTACAGCTAGCTGGTTAATGAGCTCCACTAAGCTACAGCTAGCTGGTTAATGAGCTCCACTAAGCTACAGTTAGCTGGTTAATGAGCTCCACTAAGCTACAGCTAGCTGGTTAATGAGCTCCACTAAGCTACAGCTAGCTGGTTACTGAGCTCCACTAAGCTACAGCTAGCTGGTTAATGAGCTCCACTAAGCTACAGCTAGCTGGTTAATGAGCTCCACTAAGCTACAGCTAGCTGGTTAATGAGCTCCACTAAGCTACAGCTAGCTGGTTAATGAGCTCCACTAAGCTACAGCTAGCTGGTTAATGAGCTCCACTAAGCTACAGCTAGCTGGTTAATGAGCTCCACTAAGCTACAGCTAGCTGGTTAATGAGCTCCACTAAGCTACAGCTAGCTGGTTAATGAGCTCCACTAAGCTACAGTTAGCTGGTTAATGAGCTCCACTAAGCTACAGCTAGCTGGTTAATGAGCTCCACTAAGCTACAGCTAGCTGGTTAATGAGCTCCACTAAGCTACAGTTATCTGGTTAATGAGCTCCACTAAGCTACAGTTATCTGGTTAATGAGCTCCACTAAGCTACAGCTAGCTGGTTAATGAGCTCCACTAAGCTACAGCTAGCTGGTTAATGAGCTCCACTAAGCTACAGTTATCTGGTTAATGAGCTCCACTAAGCTACAGTTAGCTGGTTAATGAGCTCCACTAAGCTACAGCTAGCTGGTTAATGAGCTCCACTAAGCTACAGCTAGCTGGTTAATGAGCTCCACTAAGCTACAGCTAGCTGGTTAATGAGCTCCACTAAGCTACAGTTAGCTGGTTAATGAGCTCCACTAAGCTACAGCTAGCTGGTTAATGAGCTCCACTAAGCTACAGTTAGCTGGTTAATGAGCTCCACTAAGCTACAGTTAGCTGGTTAATGAGCTCCACTAAGCTACAGTTAGCTGGTTAATGAGCTCCACTAAGCTACAGCTAGCTGGTTAATGAGCTCCACTAAGCTACAGTTAGCTGGTTAATGAGCTCCGCTAAGCTACAGTTAGCTGGTTAATGAGCTCCACTAAGCTACAGTTAGCTGGTTAATGAGCTCCACTAAGCTACAGTTAGCTGGTTAATGAGCTCCACTAAGCTACAGCTAGCTGGTTAATGAGCTCCACTAAGCTACAGTTAGCTGGTTAATGAGCTCCACTAAGCTACAGCTAGCTGGTTAATGAGCTCCACTAAGCTACAGTTAGCTGGTTAATGAGCTCCACTAAGCTACAGTTAGCTGGTTAATGAGCTCCACTAATCTACAGCTAGCTGGTTAATGAGCTCCACTAAGCTACAGTTATCTGGTTAATGAGCTCCACTAAGCTACAGCTAGCTGGTTAATGAGCTCCACTAAGCTACAGCTAGCTGGTTAATGAGCTCCACTAAGCTACAGTTATCTGGTTAATGAGCTCCACTAAGCTACAGTTAGCTGGTTAATGAGCTCCACTAAGCTACAGCTAGCTGGTTAATGAGCTCCACTAAGCTACAGCTAGCTGGTTAATGAGCTCCACTAAGCTACAGCTAGCTGGTTAATGAGCTCCACTAAGCTACAGCTAGCTGGTTAATGAGCTCCACTAAGCTACAGTTAGCTGGTTAATGAGCTCCACTAAGCTACAGCTAGCTGGTTAATGAGCTCCACTAAGCTACAGTTAGCTGGTTAATGAGCTCCACTAAGCTACAGCTAGCTGGTTAATGAGCTCCACTAAGCTACAGCTAGCTGGTTAATGAGCTCCACTAAGCTACAGTTAGCTGGTTAATGAGCTCCACTAAGCTACAGCTAGCTGGTTAATGAGCTCCACTAAGCTACAGTTAGCTGGTTAATGAGCTCCACTAAGCTACAGCTAGCTGGTTAATGAGCTCCACTAAGCTACAGTTAGCTGGTTAATGAGCTCCACTAAGCTACAGCTAGCTGGTTAATGAGCTCCGCTAAGCTACAGCTAGCTGGTTAATGAGCTCCACTAAGCTACAGCTAGCTGGTTAATGAGCTCCACTAAGCTACAGTTAGCTGGTTAATGAGCTCCGCTAAGCTACAGTTAGCTGGTTAATGAGCTCCACTAAGCTACAGTTAGCTGGTTAATGAGCTCCACTAAGCTACAGTTAGCTGGTTAATGAGCTCCACTAAGCTACAGCTAGCTGGTTAATGAGCTCCACTAAGCTACAGTTAGCTGGTTAATTAGCTCCACTAAGCTACAGTTAGCTGGTTAATGAGCTCCACTAAGCTACAGTTAGCTGGTTAATGAGCTCCACTAAGCTACAGTTAGCTGGTTAATGAGCTCCACTAAGCTACAGTTAGCTGGTTAATGAGCTCCACTAAGCTACAGTTAGCTGGTTAATGAGCTCCACTAAGCTACAGTTAGCTGGTTAATGAGCTCCACTAAGCTACAGTTAGCTGGTTAATGAGCTCCACTAATCTACAGCTAGCTGGTTAATGAGCTCCACTAAGCTACAGTTAGCTGGTTAAAGAGCTCCACTAAGCTACAGCTAGCTGGTTAATGAGCTCCACTAAGCTACAGCTAGCTGGTTAATGAGCTCCACTAAGCTACAGCTAGCTGGTTAATGAGCTCCACTAAGCTACAGCTAGCTGGTTAATGAGCTCCACTAAGCTACAGCTAGCTGGTTAATGAGCTCCACTAAGCTACAGCTAGCTGGTTAATGAGCTCCACTAAGCTACAGCTAGCTGGTTAATGAGCTCCACTAAGCTACAGCTAGCTGGTTAATGAGCTCCACTAAGCTACAGCTAGCTGGTTAATGAGCTCCACTAAGCTACAGTTAGCTGGTTAATGAGCTCCACTAAGCTACAGCTAGCTGGTTAATGAGCTCCACTAAGCTACAGCTAGCTGGTTAATGAGCTCCACTAAGCTACAGTTATCTGGTTAATGAGCTCCACTAAGCTACAGTTATCTGGTTAATGAGCTCCACTAAGCTACAGCTAGCTGGTTAATGAGCTCCACTAAGCTACAGCTAGCTGGTTAATGAGCTCCACTAAGCTACAGTTATCTGGTTAATGAGCTCCACTAAGCTACAGCTAGCTGGTTAATGAGCTCCACTAAGCTACAGCTAGCTGGTTAATGAGCTCCACTAAGCTACAGTTATCTGGTTAATGAGCTCCACTAAGCTACAGTTAGCTGGTTAATGAGCTCCACTAAGCTACAGCTAGCTGGTTAATGAGCTCCACTAAGCTACAGCTAGCTGGTTAATGAGCTCCACTAAGCTACAGCTAGCTGGTTAATGAGCTCCACTAAGCTACAGCTAGCTGGTTAATGAGCTCCACTAAGCTACAGTTAGCTGGTTAATGAGCTCCACTAAGCTACAGCTAGCTGGTTAATGAGCTCCACTAAGCTACAGTTAGCTGGTTAATGAGCTCCACTAAGCTACAGCTAGCTGGTTAATGAGCTCCACTAAGCTACAGCTAGCTGGTTAATGAGCTCCACTAAGCTACAGTTAGCTGGTTAATGAGCTCCACTAAGCTACAGCTAGCTGGTTAATGAGCTCCACTAAGCTACAGTTAGCTGGTTAATGAGCTCCACTAAGCTACAGCTAGCTGGTTAATGAGCTCCACTAAGCTACAGTTAGCTGGTTAATGAGCTCCACTAAGCTACAGCTAGCTGGTTAATGAGCTCCGCTAAGCTACAGCTAGCTGGTTAATGAGCTCCACTAAGCTACAGCTAGCTGGTTAATGAGCTCCACTAAGCTACAGTTAGCTGGTTAATGAGCTCCGCTAAGCTACAGTTAGCTGGTTAATGAGCTCCACTAAGCTACAGTTAGCTGGTTAATGAGCTCCACTAAGCTACAGTTAGCTGGTTAATGAGCTCCACTAAGCTACAGCTAGCTGGTTAATGAGCTCCACTAAGCTACAGTTAGCTGGTTAATTAGCTCCACTAAGCTACAGTTAGCTGGTTAATGAGCTCCACTAAGCTACAGTTAGCTGGTTAATGAGCTCCACTAAGCTACAGTTAGCTGGTTAATGAGCTCCACTAAGCTACAGTTAGCTGGTTAATGAGCTCCACTAAGCTACAGTTAGCTGGTTAATGAGCTCCACTAAGCTACAGTTAGCTGGTTAATGAGCTCCACTAAGCTACAGTTAGCTGGTTAATGAGCTCCACTAATCTACAGCTAGCTGGTTAATGAGCTCCACTAAGCTACAGTTAGCTGGTTAAAGAGCTCCACTAAGCTACAGCTAGCTGGTTAATGAGCTCCACTAAGCTACAGCTAGCTGGTTAATGAGCTCCACTAAGCTACAGCTAGCTGGTTAATGAGCTCCACTAAGCTACAGCTAGCTGGTTAATGAGCTCCACTAAGCTACAGCTAGCTGGTTAATGAGCTCCACTAAGCTACAGCTAGCTGGTTAATGAGCTCCACTAAGCTACAGCTAGCTGGTTAATGAGCTCCACTAAGCTACAGCTAGCTGGTTAATGAGCTCCACTAAGCTACAGCTAGCTGGTTAATGAGCTCCACTAAGCTACAGTTAGCTGGTTAATGAGCTCCACTAAGCTACAGCTAGCTGGTTAATGAGCTCCACTAAGCTACAGCTAGCTGGTTAATGAGCTCCACTAAGCTACAGTTATCTGGTTAATGAGCTCCACTAAGCTACAGTTATCTGGTTAATGAGCTCCACTAAGCTACAGCTAGCTGGTTAATGAGCTCCACTAAGCTACAGCTAGCTGGTTAATGAGCTCCACTAAGCTACAGTTATCTGGTTAATGAGCTCCACTAAGCTACAGTTAGCTGGTTAATGAGCTCCACTAAGCTACAGCTAGCTGGTTAATGAGCTCCACTAAGCTACAGCTAGCTGGTTAATGAGCTCCACTAAGCTACAGCTAGCTGGTTAATGAGCTCCACTAAGCTACAGTTAGCTGGTTAATGAGCTCCACTAAGCTACAGCTAGCTGGTTAATGAGCTCCACTAAGCTACAGTTAGCTGGTTAATGAGCTCCACTAAGCTACAGTTAGCTGGTTAATGAGCTCCACTAAGCTACAGTTAGCTGGTTAATGAGCTCCACTAAGCTACAGCTAGCTGGTTAATGAGCTCCACTAAGCTACAGTTAGCTGGTTAATGAGCTCCACTAAGCTACAGTTAGCTGGTTAATGAGCTCCACTAAGCTACAGTTAGCTGGTTAATGAGCTCCACTAAGCTACAGTTAGCTGGTTAATGAGCTCCACTAAGCTACAGCTAGCTGGTTAATGAGCTCCACTAAGCTACAGTTAGCTGGTTAATGAGCTCCACTAAGCTACAGCTAGCTGGTTAATGAGCTCCACTAAGCTACAGTTAGCTGGTTAATGAGCTCCACTAAGCTACAGTTAGCTGGTTAATGAGCTCCACTAAGCTACAGCTAGCTGGTTAATGAGCTCCACTAAGCTACAGCTAGCTGGTTAATGAGCTCCACTAAGCTACAGCTAGCTGGTTAATGAGCTCCACTAATCTACAGCTAGCTGGTTAATGAGCTCCACTAAGCTACAGCTAGCTGGTTAATGAGCTCCACTAAGCTACAGCTAGCTGGTTAATGAGCTCCACTAAGCTACAGCTAGCTGGTTAATGAGCTCCACTAAGCTACAGTTAGCTGGTTAATGAGCTCCACTAAGCTACAGCTAGCTGGTTAATGAGCTCCACTAAGCTACAGTTAGCTGGTTAATGAGCTCCACTAAGCTACAGTTAGCTGGTTAATGAGCTCCACTAAGCTACAGTTAGCTGGTTAATGAGCTCCACTAAGCTACAGTTAGCTGGTTAATGAGCTCCACTAAGCTACAGCTAGCTGGTTAATGAGCTCCACTAAGCTACAGCTAGCTGGTTAATGAGCTCCACTAAGCTACAGTTAGCTGGTTAATGAGCTCCACTAAGCTACAGTTAGCTGGTTAATGAGCTCCACTAATCTACAGCTAGCTGGTTAATGAGCTCCACTAAGCTACAGTTAGCTGGTTAAAGAGCTCCACTAAGCTACAGCTAGCTGGTTAATGAGCTCCACTAAGCTACAGCTAGCTGGTTAATGAGCTCCACTAAGCTACAGCTAGCTGGTTAATGAGCTCCACTAAGCTACAGTTAGCTGGTTAATGAGCTCCACTAAGCTACAGCTAGCTGGTTAATGAGCTCCACTAAGCTACAGTTAGCTGGTTAATGAGCTCCACTAAGCTACAGCTAGCTGGTTA
Organism: Notolepis coatsorum; assembly: GCF_963971535.1. Classification (NCBI taxonomy): domain Eukaryota; kingdom Metazoa; phylum Chordata; class Actinopteri; order Aulopiformes; family Paralepididae; genus Notolepis; species Notolepis coatsorum. Next base: position 9,306,839 of record NC_140178.1, read on the forward strand.
ATGAGCTCCACTAAGCTACAGCTAGCTGGTTAATGAGCTCCACTAAGCTACAGCTAGCTGGTTAATGAGCTCCACTAAGCTACAGTTAGCTGGTTAAAGAGTCCACTAAGCTACAGCTAGCTGGTTAATGAGCTCCACTAAGCTACAGCTAGCTGGTTAATGAGCTCCACTAAGCTACAGCTAGCTGGTTAATGAGCTCCACTAAGCTACAGTTAGCTGGTTAATGAGCTCCACTAAGCTACAGCTAGCTGGTTAATGAGCTCCACTAAGCTACAGTTAGCTGGTTAATGAGCTCCACTAAGCTACAGCTAGCTGGTTAATGAGCTCCACTAAGCTACAGTTAGCTGGTTAATGAGCTCCACTAAGCTACAGCTAGCTGGTTAATGAGCTCCACTAAGCTACAGCTAGCTGGTTAATGAGCTCCACTAAGCTACAGCTAGCTGGTTAATGAGCTCCACTAAGCTACAGCTAGCTGGTTAATGAGCTCCACTAAGCTACAGCTAGCTGGTTAATGAGCTCCACTAAGCTACAGCTAGCTGGTTAATGAGCTCCACTAAGCTACAGCTAGCTGGTTAATGAGCTCCACTAAGCTACAGCTAGCTGGTTAATGAGCTCCACTAAGCTACAGTTAGCTGGTTAATGAGCTCCACTAAGCTACAGCTAGCTGGTTAATGAGCTCCACTAAGCTACAGTTAGCTGGTTAATGAGCTCCACTAAGCTACAGTTATCTGGTTAATGAGCTCCACTAAGCTACAGTTATCTGGTTAATGAGCTCCACTAAGCTACAGCTAGCTGGTTAATGAGCTCCACTAAGCTACAGCTAGCTGGTTAATGAGCTCCACTAAGCTACAGCTAGCTGGTTAATGAGCTCCACTAAGCTACAGTTAGCTGGTTAATGAGCTCCGCTAAGCTACAGTTAGCTGGTTAATGAGCTCCACTAAGCTACAGTTAGCTGGTTAATGAGCTCCACTAAGCTACAGTTAGCTGGTTAATGAGCTCCACTAAGCTACAGCTAGCTGGTTAATGAGCTCCACTAAGCTACAGTTAGCTGGTTAATGAGCTCCACTAAGCTACAGCTAGCTGGTTAATGAGCTCCACTAAGCTACAGCTAGCTGGTTAATGAGCTCCACTAAGCTACAGCTAGCTGGTTAATGAGCTCCACTAATCTACAGCTAGCTGGTTAATGAGCTCCACTAAGCTACAGCTAGCTGGTTAATGAGCTCCACTAAGCTACAGCTAGCTGGTTAATGAGCTCCACTAAGCTACAGCTAGCTGGTTAATGAGCTCCACTAAGCTACAGTTAGCTGGTTAATGAGCTCCACTAAGCTACAGTTAGCTGGTTAATGAGCTCCACTAATCTACAGCTAGCTGGTTAATGAGCTCCACTAAGCTACAGTTAGCTGGTTAAAGAGCTCCACTAAGCTACAGCTAGCTGGTTAATGAGCTCCACTAAGCTACAGCTAGCTGGTTAATGAGCTCCACTAAGCTACAGCTAGCTGGTTAATGAGCTCCACTAAGCTACAGCTAGCTGGTTAATGAGCTCCACTAAGCTACAGCTAGCTGGTTAATGAGCTCCACTAAGCTACAGCTAGCTGGTTAATGAGCTCCACTAAGCTACAGCTAGCTGGTTAATGAGCTCCACTAAGCTACAGCTAGCTGGTTAATGAGCTCCACTAAGCTACAGTTAGCTGGTTAATGAGCTCCACTAAGCTACAGTTAGCTGGTTAATGAGCTCCACTAAGCTACAGTTAGCTGGTTAATGAGCTCCACTAAGCTACAGCTAGCTGGTTAATGAGCTCCACTAAGCTACAGTTAGCTGGTTAATGAGCTCCACTAAGCTACAGCTAGCTGGTTAATGAGCTCCACTAAGCTACAGCTAGCTGGTTAATGAGCTCCACTAAGCTACAGTTAGCTGGTTAATGAGCTCCACTAAGCTACAGCTAGCTGGTTAATGAGCTCCACTAAGCTACAGTTAGCTGGTTAATGAGCTCCACTAAGCTACAGTTAGCTGGCTAATGAGCTCCACTAAGCTACAGTGAGCTGGTTAATGAGCTCCACTAAGCTACAGTTAGCTGGTTAATGAGCTCCACTAAGCTACAGTGAGCTGGTTAATGAGCTCCACTAAGCTACAGCTAGCTGGTTAATGAGCTCCACTAAGCTACAGTTAGCTGGTTAATGAGCTCCACTAAGCTACAGCTAGCTGGTTAATGAGCTCCACTAAGCTACAGTTAGCTGGTTAATGAGCTCCACTAAGCTACAGCTAGCTGGTTAATGAGCTCCACTAAGCTACAGCTAGCTGGTTAATGAGCTCCACTAAGCTACAGCTAGCTGGTTAATGAGCTCCACTAAGCTACAGTTAGCTGGTTAATGAGCTCCACTAAGCTACAGCTAGCTGGTTAATGAGCTCCACTAAGCTACAGTTAGCTGGTTAATGAGCTCCACTAAGCTACAGCTAGCTGGTTAATGAGCTCCACTAAGCTACAGCTAGCTGGTTAATGAGCTCCACTAAGCTACAGCTAGCTGGTTAATGAGCTCCACTAAGCTACAGCTAGCTGGTTAATGAGCTCCACTAAGCTACAGTTAGCTGGTTAATGAGCTCCACTAAGCTACAGCTAGCTGGTTAATGAGCTCCACTAAGCTACAGCTAGCTGGTTAATGAGCTCCACTAAGCTACAGCTAGCTGGTTAATGAGCTCCACTAAGCTACAGCTAGCTGGTTAATGAGCTCCACTAAGCTACAGTTAGCTGGTTAATGAGCTCCACTAAGCTACAGCTAGCTGGTTAATGAGCTCCACTAAGCTACAGTTAGCTGTTAATGAGCTCCACTAAGCTACAGCTAGCTGGTTAATGAGCTCCACTAAGCTACAGCTAGCTGGTTAATGAGCTCCACTAAGCTACAGCTAGCTGGTTAATGAGCTCCACTAAGCTACAGTTAGCTGGTTAATGAGCTCCACTAAGCTACAGCTAGCTGGTTAATGAGCTCCACTAAGCTACAGCTAGCTGGTTAATGAGCTCCACTAAGCTACAGTTAGCTGGTTAATGAGCTCCACTAAGCTACAGCTAGCTGGTTAATGAGCTCCACTAAGCTACAGCTAGCTGGTTAATGAGCTCCACTAAGCTACAGCTAGCTGGTTAATGAGCTCCACTAAGCTACAGTTAGCTGGTTAATGAGCTCCACTAAGCTACAGTTAGCTGGTTAATGAGCTCCACTAAGCTACAGCTAGCTGGTTAATGAGCTCCACTAAGCTACAGTTAGCTGGTTAATGAGCTCCACTAAGCTACAGTTAGCTGGTTAATGAGCTCCACTAAGCTACAGTTAGCTGGTTAATGAGCTCCACTAAGCTACAGCTAGCTGGTTAATGAGCTCCACTAAGCTACAGCTAGCTGGTTAATGAGCTCCACTAAGCTACAGTTAGCTGGTTAATGAGCTCCGCTAAGCTACAGTTAGCTGTTAATGAGCTCCACTAAGCTACAGTTAGCTGGTTAATGAGCTCCACTAAGCTACAGTTAGCTGGTTAATGAGCTCCACTAAGCTACAGTTAGCTGGTTAATGAGCTCCACTAAGCTACAGCTAGCTGGTTAATGAGCTCCACTAAGCTACAGCTAGCTGGTTAATGAGCTCCACTAAGCTACAGTTAGCTGGTTAATGAGCTCCACTAAGCTACAGCTAGCTGGTTAATGAGCTCCACTAAGCTACAGTTAGCTGGTTAATGAGCTCCACTAAGCTACAGTTAGCTGGTTAATGAGCTCCACTAAGCTACAGTTAGCTGGTTAATGAGCTCCACTAAGCTACAGTTAGCTGGTTAATGAGCTCCACTAAGCTACAGCTAGCTGGTTAATTAGCTCCACTAAGCTACAGTTAGCTGGTTAATGAGCTCCACTAAGCTACAGTTAGCTGGTTAATGAGCTCCACTAAGCTACAGTTAGCTGGTTAATGAGCTCCACTAAGCTACAGCTAGCTGGTTAATGAGCTCCACTAAGCTACAGTTAGCTGGCTAATGAGCACCACTAAGCTACAGCTAGCTGGTTAATGAGCTCCACTAAGCTACAGCTAGCTGGTTAATGAGCTCCACTAAGCTACAGTTAGCTGGTTAATGAGCTCCACTAAGCTAGCTGGTTAATGAGCTCCAGTAAGCTACAGCTAGCTGGTTAATGAGCTCCACTAAGCTACAGCTAGCTGGTTAATAAGCTCCACTAAGCTACAACTAGCTGGTTAATAAGCTCCACTAAGCCACAGTTAGCTGGTTAATAAGCTCCACTAAGCTACAGCTAGCTGGTTAATGAGCTCCACTAAGCTACAGTTAGCTGGTTAATGAGCTCCGCTAAGCTACAGCTAGCTGGTTAATGAGCTCCACTAAGCTACAGTTAGCTGGTTAATGAGCTCCACTAAGCTACAGTTAGCTGGTTAATGAGCTCCACTAAGCTACGGCTAGCTGGTTAATGAGCTCCACTAAGCTACAGCTAGCTGGTTAATGAGCTCCACTAAGCTACAGCTAGCTGGTTAATGAGCTCCACTAAGCTACAGTTAGCTGGTTAATGAGCTCCACTAAGCTACAGCTAGCTGGTTAATGAGCTCCACTAAGCTACAGTTAGCTGGTTAATGAGCTCCACTAAGCTACAGCTAGCTGGTTAATGAGCTCCACTAAGCTACAGTTAGCTGGTTAATGAGCTCCGCTAAGCTACAGCTAGCTGGTTAATGAGCTCCACTAAGCTACAGTTAGCTGGTTAATGAGCTCCACTAAGCTACAGTTAGCTGGTTAATGAGCTCCACTAAGCTACGGCTAGCTGGTTAATGAGCTCCACTAAGCTACAGCTAGCTGGTTAATGAGCTCCACTAAGCTACAGCTAGCTGGTTAATGAGCTCCACTAAGCTACAGTTAGCTGGTTAATGAGCTCCACTAAGCTACAGCTAGCTGGTTAATGAGCTCCACTAAGCTACAGTTAGCTGGTTAATGAGCTCCACTAAGCTACAGCTAGCTGGTTAATGAGCTCCACTAAGCTGGGGGCAGCGGTGGCCTAAAGGTCGCCGGTTCGATCCCCCGGACCGGCAGGAAGAATCTGTGCCAGGGAAGTGAATGAATAACTCTCTCCCATACCCTTAACACCAACCGCTGAAGTGCCCTTGAGCAAGGCACTAAACCCCCGACGGCCAACGGTGGCAGACTGTGGTTGTACTGGGCAGCTCCCAGGTGGCAGACTGTGGTTGTACTGGGCAGCTCCCAGGTGGCAGACTGTGGTTGTACTGGGCAGCTCCCAGGTGTCAGACTGTGGTTGTACTGGGCAGCTCCCAGGTGTCAGACTGTGGTTGTACTGGGCAGCTCCCAGGTGTCAGACTGTGGTTGTACTGGGCAGCTCCCAGGTGTCAGACTGTGGTTGTACTGGGCAGCTCCCAGGTGTCAGACTGTGGTTGTACTGGGCAGCTCCCAGGTGTCAGACTGTGGTTGTACTGGGCAGCTCCCAGGTGTCAGACTGTGGTTGTACTGGGCAGCTCCCAGGTGTCAGACTGTGGTTGTACTGGGCAGCTCCCAGGTGTCAGACTGTGGTTGTACTGGGCAGCTCCCAGGTGGCAGACTGTGGTTGTACTGGGCGGCTCCCAGGTGTCAGACTGTGGTTGTACTGGGCAGCTCCCAGGTGTCAGACTGTGGTTGTACTGGGCAGCTCCCAGGTGGCAGACTGTGGTTGTACTGGGCAGCTCCCAGGTGTCAGACTGTGGTTGTACTGGGCAGCTCCCAGGTGTCAGACTGTGGTTGTACTGGGCAGCTCCCAGGTGTCAGACTGTGGTTGTACTGGGCAGCTCCCAGGTGTCAGGCTGTGGTTGTACTGGGCAGCTCCCAGGTGTCAGACTGTGGTTGTACTGGGCAGCTCCCAGGTGTCAGACTGTGGTTGTACTGGGCAGCTCCCAGGTGTCAGACTGTGGTTGTACTGGGCAGCTCCCAGGTGTCAGACTGTGGTTGTACTGGGCAGCTCCCAGGTGTCAGACTGTGGTTGTACTGGGCAGCTCCCAGGTGTCAGACTGTGGTTGTACTGGGCAGCTCCCATGTGTCAGACTGTGGTTGTACCGGGCAGCTCCCAGGTGTCAGACTGTGGTTGTACTGGGCAGCTCCCAGGTGTCAGACTGTGGTTGTACCGGGCAGCTCCCAGGTGTCAGACTGTGGTTGTACTGGGCAGCTCCCAGGTGTCAGACTGTGGTTGTACTGGGCAGCTCCCAGGTGTCAGTCTGTGGTTGTACTGGGCAGCTCCCAGGTGTCAGACTGTGGTTGTACTGGGCAGCTCCCAGGTGTCAGACTGTGGTTGTACTGGGCAGCTCCCAGGTGTCAGACTGCGGTTGTACTGGGCAGCTCCCTGGTGTCAGACTGTGGTTGTACTGGGCAGCTCCCTGGTGTCAGACTGTGGTTGTACTGGGCAGCTCCCAGGTGTCAGACTGTGGTTGTACTGGGCAGCTCCCAGGTGTCAGACTGTGGTTGTACTGGGCAGCTCCCAGGTGTCAGGCTGTGGTTGTACTGGGCAGCTCCCAGGTGTCAGACTGTGGTTGTACTGGGCAGCTCCCAGGTGTCAGACTGTGGTTGTACTGGGCAGCTCCCAGGGGTGAATGGAACTGTGTGAATCTGAAGCAGGGCGTAGCTGAAAAATAGCATCTGTGCTCAGAGAACCTACCCTGGGTAAATAAAGGTTAAATAAAATAAATAAATACAGCTAGCTGGTTAATGATCTTCACTAAGATACAGTGTGTGTCTGTGTGTGTGTGTGTGTGTGTGTGTGTGTGTGTGTGTGTGTGTGTGTGTGTGTGTGTGTGTGTGGCCCTGTAAACACATCATAGTGGTCAGCCAACATGTAAGACAACAACGAACTGTGATGAAACAAGTCAGTTATGGGAACAGAGTAAACTAATGTTTAATTTGGCTTCCTGACAATGTCAGTACGACCATTGAATAAATACAAACATTCCCCAACGCAAAGAACACAGACACAGACTTGACAAACAACTCGAGGGGCTGAACTGAAGGTGAAATGAAGAGTGGAGGAAGTCTAGAAGACGACTGTATGTTGTGTGTATAATATAATATATTCAGTATATTATTATGACACATTCAACACAATACGTTCTACTGTACGTTGTGTGTATAATATAATATATTCAGTACATTATGACACATTTAACACAAAACATTATACTGTATGTTGTGTGTAATATAATATATTCAGTATATTATGACACATTCAACAAAATACATTCCACTGTATGTTGTGTATAATATAATATATTCAGTATATTATTATGACACATTCAACAAAATATTTTTTTTATCCACTTTTTCTCCTCTTTTTCTATTTTTCTCCCATCCCAATTTCGCTGTGCCAATTCTCGGACTCTCATTGGCGAGGTGTAACGTGTGGGAAGCTCACACTATCCCCGCCATTTTCCTGTCTCTGCTGTGCAGGCGTCCCCCAACCGACCTGTAGGAGTCGCTGTCCACAACGTCCAGATTACCACTTATCGACTTCCACCTGCTAACTCTGCCAATTGAGTTAGTATGACGGCCGGCCCAAGCCGGAGGCAACGCCGACAGCGGGATTCGAACCTGGTGTCTCTTGCGTTGGTGACAAGCGCAATGTCCGCTGCGCCACCCAGCCACCCTACATTATACTGTATGTTGTGTAGGGATGGGTACAGAATTCGGTACTTTTGAGGTACCGAACCGAAACACGTCGGTACTACCGAGTATCGAATCAAGTGAGAAACCGAAAAAAATATAAAAAAAAAGAAATAATAATATTGTATTAATTTTCTTTTTTAACATTTTTTTTTTTTTTTCAACTTTTTTCTTTTCATGTCAACGTTCACACGCACAATATATGCTTACCTAGGATTTGACTTGATTCAACAACAAAGCAGTCGGAGCAATGGCAAGCCGAAAACTGTCGAAATTGTAGTTATTTGAAGTTTGGATTTTTTTTTTACGACTGAGGTAGGTAAATTACATTTCTTGAGACTAAAGTACAGAAAAAAGGTACCGTTGGGTACCGGTATCGATTCACAGGTACCGGTACCGGTATCGGTTCAAATGTGAAAGGTACCCATCCCTAATGTTGTGTGTAATACAACAAGGCCCACCACGACTGTGTCGTCAGCAAACTTGATGATTGTGTTGTTGTTCCGCTGTGCCACACAGTCATGTGTGTACAGCAAGTAGAGGAGGGGGCTCAGAACACAGCCCTGGGGGGCCCCTATGTTGAGAGTGATGGATGAGGAGGTGCATTTGCCTGCTCTCACCACCTGGGGTCTTCCTGTCAGTACTACTACTACCACTGCTAGTGTAACCGGTGTCGTATTGCTCTGCGTTGTGTTTCGATTCCACCCCTGGGATCGCCCTGAGTGGGAGTTGAACCCCGGTCTCCCACGCCGCGGGCGGCATCACAGACCACTGCACCAAGAGGTGAATTCACTTCTTGTTAATGGGTCTGGACGCCTCTGGGGAGTGAGTTTTACTTGCAGTACCGTTTAACATCCACAGCCACTTCACTACACTGTCCATCGTGAAGATCTCCTCAACGTCAGCTGAGATGGTACAAAACTTTTGTACAAAACTTAGATGTAGGAAATGAGCTCCTTCTCTCTTCTGTTACTGCAGAACACCAAAAACTAACCAGCTGAGACCCCAAAACTCACTCCCCGAACAGCTCTCTCTCTCTCTCTCGAGCGTTCTGAGACCCCAAAACTCACTCCCCGAACAGCTCTCTCCAGCGTTCTGAGACCCCAAAACTCACTCCCCGAACAGCTCCCTCCAGCGTTCTGAGAGCCCAAAACTCACTCCCCGAACAGCTCTCCTAAATCAACACTCACATACTACACTATTATTTCTACAACGAGAAGCAGGC
>NC_140178.1:9320714-9328708 GCF_963971535.1 Notolepis coatsorum
GGTGAGTCTGTGTGGTGTGGTGTCTCTGTTCGGTGAGTCTGTGTGGTGTGGTGTCTCTGTTCGGTGAGTCTGTGTGGTGTCTCTGTTCGGTGAGTCTGTGTGGTGTGGTGTCTCTGTTCGGTGAGTCTGTGTGGTGTGGTGTCTCTGTTCGGTGAGTCTGTGTGGTGTGGTGTCTCTGTTCGGTGAGTCGGTGTGGTGTGGTGTCTCTGTTCGGTGAGTCTGTGTGGTGTGGTGTCTCTGTTCGGTGAGTCTGTGTGGTGTGGTGTCTCTGTTCGGTGAGTCTGTGTGGTGTGGTGTCTCTGTTCGGTGAGTCTGTGTGGTGTGGTGTCTCTGTTCAGTGAGTCTGTGTGGTGTGGTGTCTCTGTTCGGTGAGTCTGTGTGGTGTGGTGTGGTGTCTCTGTTCAGTGAGTCTGTGTGGTGTCTCTGTTCGGTGAGTCTGTGTGGTGTGGTGTGGTGTCTCTGTTCGGTGAGTCTGTGTGGTGTGGTGTCTCTGTTCGGTGAGTCTGTGTGGTGTGGTGTCTCTGTTCGGTGAGTCTGTGTGGTGTCACTGTTCGGTGAGTCTGTGTGGTGTGGTGTCTCTGTTCGGTGAGTCTGTGTGGTGTGGTGTCTCTGTTCGGTGAGTCTGTGTGGTGTGGTGTCTCTGTTCGGTGAGTCTGTGTGGTGTCTCTGTTCGGTGAGTCTGTGTGGTGTGGTGTCTCTGTTCGGTGAGTCTGTGTGGTGTCTCTGTTCGGTGAGTCTGTGTGGTGTGGTGTCTCTGTTCGGTGAGTCTGTGTGGTGTCTCTGTTCGGTGAGTCTGTGTGGTGTGGTGTCTCTGTTCGGTGAGTCTGTGTGGTGTGGTGTCTCTGTTCGGTGAGTCTGTGTGGTGTGGTGTCTCTGTTCGGTGAGTCTGTGTGGTGTCTCTGTTCGGTGAGTCTGTGTGGTGTGGTGTCTCTGTTCGGTGAGTCTGTGTGGTGTCTCTGTTCGGTGAGTCTGTGTGGTGTGGTGTCTCTGTTCGGTGAGTCTGTGTGGTGTGGTGTCTCTGTTCGGTGAGTCTGTGTGGTGTGGTGTCTCTGTTCGGTGAGTCTGTGTGGTGTCTCTGTTCGGTGAGTCTGTGTGGTGTGGTGTCTCTGTTCGGTGAGTCTGTGTGGTGTGGTGTCTCTGTTCGGTGAGTCTGTGTGGTGTGGTGTCTCTGTTCGGTGAGTCTGTGTGGTGTCTCTGTTCGGTGAGTCTGTGTGGTGTGGTGTCTCTGTTCGGTGAGTCTGTGTGGTGTGGTGTCTCTGTTCGGTGAGTCGGTGGTGTGTGGAGAGTATGCAGTAGTGGTGGTGGGGGAATTATCCATACGTAGTGGTATCGCGATACTTTGTGTGGCGATATTCTGTATCGATACAAGGACGACAAGTATCGATATTTTATTATTTATTTATAAAAAAAATAAAATTAAAAAATAATTTAGTATTTTATTTTGTATAAGGAAGTTGCATTGTTCATTTCAATACCTGTAATAGTACAGTAATCCACACGCACATGCACGCACGCACACGCAGGCACGCACGCAGGCACGCACGCATGCACACACACACACGCACACACGCACACACACACACACGCACGTGTGCATTCAGTTAAGTTGGACTATGACTGTAATACAAACAGTGCAGTTTGTCAGGTACATGCAACACAGATTACAGTGTTGACATCGGTCTGCTTGAGAGAAAATACCATTTGCTGCAATAAAAATGGTTGAAGTGAGACGAAGAGACTGAAAACTTTATTCGATTAGATAAAACATGTTGACAAAGTTTTACTTTGCAGTTGAAAAAAGGTAATACATCACAATATGTCGCCCGTGGTGTGCTCTCACTCTTTTTATCTTTTATTTCATTCATCCTTTATTTATCCAGGAATGTCCCGTTGAGATACAAGATCTCTTCTTCCAGGGAGTGCTGACCAACACGGCACACAACAAGTTTCAACATAAAAACAAGGGCATTAATAAAAACACATACAAATCAAATACAAACACAGAAGGCCATTTGTGCAGACTAGGGGTGCACCGATATGAAAATTGGCCACCGATACCGATACCGATTGTTCAACTAACACAATCGGCCGATACCGATACCGATACCGATAATTGTGGCAAAAAATAAGTATTTTTAATTTTTTTTAATATTTTTTTAAATTTTTTTTTAAATTTTTTTTAAATTTTTTTAATGAAACTACTGTATATTTGTATGTGTGTTTGTATTTGTAGGACTCTTTACTTACTTAAAAAAGGAAACATCAAGAAATATGTTTATGGTATCACTGATCCCTCTCCCAGTATCGTCTGGCGGCCTGCAGAGGGATACTATTTTCTCAACCAGAGCTTTCAACCAATGCAATGGAACCATTCTGGCGGCCTGCAGCGGGATACTATTCTCTCAACCAGAGCTTTCAACCAATGCAATGGAACCATTTTGATTGACAGTCGATTCGGCCAATTACGCCACACCGCTAGCACCCACCTCCTGCTTACCACCAAGCGTTTATTCATTTTTCTACTTCGGGGCATGCCGCCATTGATCTGCTTGTGAGAATGCGAGTCAAACTCAGAACCACAACAAGCTAATAAGTTAGCTGCCCGGCAGTGCCCGCCGACCAGCGCGCTCCACAGGATGGCCAAACGAGACACAATGATTTTACTGCAACAAATGTTATAATAAAACAAAGCCTTTCTATACATTTGTCTGGTTGAAAACTTTATTAACAGATTGCAGAATGTGTAGTTGGGTACGGAATGAGCAACGGAATGTAACCGAGCTATGCACGGCTTGCTTGCTATCTTCGGGTAAATACTATGCTGATGTAATTGAACGTGTAACTAACTATAATAACGTTAATGCCACAAAACGAATGTTTGTGTCATTTTAACAGCAGATACTTTCTTAAATGCCATCCTCCCGACAGAGCGGTGTTGATGGGGAGCTCTGATGGATTCGCTTGGTTGTGTTATTACATTAGCATTGAACAGCTAACCGAAAGCTAGGGTTAACTAATGTTAAAGGTTTAGCCATAACGTTACGTTGGCTAAAGTTGGGGCTATTCTTAATCCAGTAATAATGGCTGCAGACCTGCAAGCAAAGTACAGCAAGTTGGCAAAGGAGTATTCCAACGTAAATCACATTTTCACCAGTAACGTTAGTCGTCTGCCTCCCGGCTATGAACGGACTCGGAGTAATGCCTTGCTGCTATGGGTAATAATAATATGCTGATGTTATTGTCCGTGTAACACTAACTATATAACGTTAATGCCACAAAACGAATGCCTTGTTAATCATAAATAGTAACTTTGATGCAGTAGCTTGTGTGTGTGTGGGGCGGACGGCGGGCGTTGTGCAGGTAGGTCGCGAGTGAATTTTTTTTTTGTCTTGACGCTACACAAATGGATGGTTAGTTATCGGCGACTGCTATCGGCACATTTGAGCTTATCGGCCGATAGGCCGATAGCAGTCAACAAGGCACTTATCGGCCGATACCGATACCCGACCGATATATCGGTGCACCCCTAGTGCAGACAGTGGCAAGAAGCATAATCAGATCAGCGATAGCATCAGGTAAAACAGTTACATGTTTCATGAAGGGCTAGTCGTAGCATACCTTTAAAAGCATTTACAGTAGGAAGTGCCTCTAGACAAAGTTTCACTTGCAGCGTATTCCATAAAAAGGCAGCATATTGGGAGAATGCAGCTTTACCAGCTCTGACTGCATCAAAGGAACATTTAACAGCATCCCATTTGCTGCTCGTCTGGTATTAAAAAAGCAAGTATAAAAGGACAGAAGTCTGGAGATATATAAGGGCAGCTTACCTAGCAATGACTTCAGGATAAAAGTCAACATGTGTGATTGTCTTCTTTGGTACAGAGAGGACCATCCTAAAGACTGATACAAAGTGCAGATAGGCTACATCATCTATGATACATTTTTTATTTATTTATTTGTGGTGCCTTGTTGCATCACTGCTTCACTCAGCTGGTCAGTGCCTTGTTGCAATAAAAGTAGTGCAATGTAACACTTCAGTGTGTTGTTGTTGATGGTATTTTGGGGTAAAAGAAATAAAAAATGTATAAAAAAAATTTACATTTAAAAATAAAAGATTTTTTAAAATTAATACAAAAAATTAAAAAGTAAACATTTCAATTTAAATAAAAAGAGTAAAGAAAATAGGTTAAGAAATAAATAAAAATGACAAAATAAAATAAAAAAATAAAAGTTTAAAAAATATTAAAATAAAAAAAGTTTAAAAAAAAGTTTAAACATTTAAAATATTAAGAAAAAAAAGAATAAAAGGAAGTGTGTGGTGTTGATAGTGTGTAGTGTGTTCTCACTCTTCAGTGTGTTGATAGTGTGTAGTGTGTTCTCACTCTTCAGTGTGTTGATAGTGTGTAGTGTGTTCTCACTCTTCAGTGTGTTGATAGTGTGTAGTGTGTTCTCACTCTTCAGTGTGTTGATAGTGTGTAGTGTGTTCTCACTCTTCAGTGTGTTGATGATAGTGTGTAGTGTGTTCTCACTCTTCAGTGTGTTGATGATAGTGTGTAGTGTGGTCTCACTCTTCAGTGTGTTGATAGTGTGTAGTAGTGTGTTCTCACTCTTCAGTGTGTTGATAGTGTGTAGTGTGTTCTCACTCTTCAGTGTGTTGATAGTGTGTAGTGTGGTCTCACTCTTCAGTGTGTTGATGATAGTGTGTAGTGTGTTCTCACTCTTCAGTGTGTTGATAGTGTGTAGTGTGTTGTCACTCTTCAGTGTGTTGATAGTGTGTAGTGTGTTCTCACTCTTCAGTGTGTTGATAGTGTGTAGTGTGTTCTCACTCTTCAGTGTGTTGATAGTGTGTAGTGTGTTCTCACTCTTCAGTGTGTTGATAGTGTGTAGTGTGTTCTCACTCTTCAGTGTGTTGATAGTGTGTAGTGTGTTCTCACTCTTCAGTGTGTTGTTGATAGTGTGTAGTGTGTTCTCACTCTTCAGTGTGTTGTTGATAGTGTGTAGTGTGTTCTCACTCTTCAGTGTGTTGATAGTGTGTAGTAGTGTGTTCTCACTCTTCAGTGTGTTGATAGTGTGTAGTGTGTTCTCACTCTTCAGTGTGTTGATGATAGTGTGTAGTGTGTTCTCACTCTTCAGTGTGTTGATGATAGTGTGTAGTGTGTTCTCACTCTTCAGTGTGTTGATAGTGTGTAGTGTGTTCTCACTCTTCAGTGTGTTGATAGTGTGTAGTGTGTTCTCACTCTTCAGTGTGTTGATAGTGTGTAGTGTGTTCTCACTCTTCAGTGTGTTGATAGTGTGTAGTGTGTTCTCACTCTTCAGTGTGTTGATAGTGTGTAGTGTGTTCTCACTCTTCAGTGTGTTGATAGTGTGTAGTGTGTTCTCACTCTTCAGCAGGCATGCGTTGTTCATGGCACGGGGTACCACTCAGTGGTACCTCACTGAGTATTAAAGATTTGAGCAGAAGCGCGTGCACGCACATGCACGCGCTCGCGAGAACGCGCTGCGCTCGGCTCGGATCGTTGTGTTTACCTGCGGCGCTACCTTGCATTATCATAACAATAGCCGCTATAGGCTGGTGTCTTCAACCAGTCTGGGACTCTTTGTGATGTAAATATGGAACGTCCCAAGTTGCCGCTGCCCACAGAGTGCACCGCCGTCCAAAGGTGAACGACGGCGAACGAAGGGCCAAATCAAAACAGCCGTCAATTCCGAATTGACAACTGTTTTGATTCAACCCCCCACCCACCACCACTCACCCCCGGACAACAACACACTCTGCAAACAGCAGCAACGCGGGACGCGTGTAACTGTTCCGCAACAGTAAGTGAACCGGTACACGCACCCGGGACATTCCATATCTACATCACAAACTTCGGGACTGAGTAGATAATTAATTAATCTTCTCTTTATTTTTATTATTTATATTAAAACTGAATCAAACCATAAACAAGGTTGCCTGTTGGGATGTTAGATCCTAATGTGAAAAACTGATTTTATATGTCTGCACTTTATGTGCTCATTTTATGCCTGTCTTAATTCTGTTGTGAAGCACTTTGAGCTGCAGTTTCTGTATGAAAGGCTATACAAACAAAGTGTATTATTGTGCGCGAGGGAACATATGCGCATGCGCGCGGGGCCGCGCGTGCGTGTGCACGCGCGCGTGCGCGCGGCGTCATTATCCTGCGTGGCGGCTCAGCCCATAATAACAACGCAACGCTGCTCTTCAGTGTGTTGATAGTGTGTAGTGTGTTCTCACTCTTCAGTGTGTTGATAGTGTGTAGTGTGGTCTCACTCTTCAAATCCACACACTCGCTTTTTAAATTAATTTCTTTTTTTAACTTTTACATTTTTTTTCTTAATTTATATATATATATATATATATATATATATATTTTTTTTACATTTAAAAAAAATATATATAAAATATTTTTTTTCTTAATATAGGCAATATTATTCGTTTTAGTTTTTTTCTTAATTACAAAAATAATAATGTTTTATAAAAAAAAATATATATATAAAAAAAGAAAAAAAATTGGGTATTTTGGGATATTTTGGGGGTATCTTGGGGTAAATGAAATAAAAAAAAAGTAAAAAAGAAAAAAATCTTAAAACCGAATAGACTGCCAAAGTCATCTATTACGCTGAGAAGATGAGGTAGAGAGATAGCGGGGTTCTGCATAAATAAAAGTACATCATCTGCGTATAAGCTGATATGGTGATGTGTGCCCTGAATTGAAACGGGAAATATAGTCTGGGACTGTCTTATGTATTGAGCTAGAGGTTCGAGAGATGAGGCGAACAGTCCTGGACTAAGAGGACAAACCTGCCTAGAAGAGCGCGAGACAGAGAAGAGTGGCGAGCAGAACTTCCCCGTCAATATCATAGCTGATGGTTCTGTGTAGAGAACTTTGATCATATGAATGAACCCCTCTCCCAACCCCATCCTTGACACATGGCAGCTGGCATCAATTATGTGAAGTAACCGTCTGATGTTGTCGGTAGCTATAGGCGGCCTCTTATAAAGCCTGTCTGATCAGGGGGAACTAGAGATGTCATATGTCTTTGAAGTCGGATGGCTAGAACCTTGGCATATAGCTTGAGATCGGCTCCGAGGAGACTTAAGGGTCTATAGCTGCCACAATCAGTGGGGTCCTTATCTTTCTTGAGTAATACGGATATAAGCCCCATATTGACTTCGATTGAGTGTAACATCATTGAAAGTAATAAGGGACCGAGTACATCCCAGAAAGCAAGGTAGAGCTCCGGTGGAATGCCGTCCCAGGACCCTTGCCCCGTTGCATATCAGCAATCGCCTCCCTAAGCTCATCTAATGTGATAGGTGCAGCTAATCGCTTAGCGTTATCTTCTGAGATCTGTGGTAAGTTGACTTGATTGAGAAAACCCTCCAGCTTAGTATGATCAAAGACTACTTCTGACTTGTATAGGTTTTTTTTATCCACTTTTTCTCCTCCTGTTTTTCTGTGTTTTTTCCTCCCATCCCAATTTAGTCGTGCCAATTCCCCCCTCCCCTTCCTGGTCGTTGCTCGCATGTGCCCCCCACTGGTCGGTCTAGGGAGGGTTGATAGATACTATCACATGTCCCCTCCGATACATATGGAGTCAGCCAGCCACTTCTTTTCATCTGCCAGCGCGGACTCTCATTGGTGAGGTGTAACGTGTGGGAGGCTCACACTACCCCCGCCATCTCCTGTCCTTGCTGTGCAGGCGCCCTGACCGACCTGTAGGAGTCGCTGTTTACAACGACCAGATTGCCACCCACTTCGACTTCCCACCCGATGACTCTGCCAATCGAGTCAGTATGACGGCAGGCCCAAGCCGACAGCCGGATTCGATACCAGTGTCTCTCGCGTTGGTGATGAACGCTTAGTCCGCTGCGCCATCCAGCCGCCCCTTGACTTATACAGGTTGGAATAAAAGAGCGAAATGTATCATTCATCTTTTTTGGGGTTAGTGGTTACCTCCCCCTGGTGGTTCTT
>NC_140178.1:9328908-9383908 GCF_963971535.1 Notolepis coatsorum
ATTTGGTACTAGTGTGGCAGTGAAAGGGTTAACCTTCTGTATTGTCGCAGTGAAAGGGTTAACCAAATTTTGGTAGTGTGTGGCAGTGAAATGGTTAACCTCCTGTATTGCCACAGTGAAAGGGTTAACCATTTTTGGTAGTGTGGTAGTGAAGGGTTAACCATTTGGTAGTGTTTCAAGTTCAAGTTTCAAGTTTCTTTATTAGTTGTCATAAAAAAAATACAGAATACTTTTCTATGAAATGCTTTTTTCTGTATGAGCTCCTGGGAGTGTGCTAGATAAAATAGATAAAAAGTATAAAATAGAAAGTCAAAAGGAGCGGCTACGTGGAGTAGTGGCAAGGCACTCGCCACGAAATCTGGAGACGCTGGGCTTGCCTGTTCGAGCCCAGCGCTCCACATTTGCTTTCAGTTTAGCTGGTCGTCCGTACTAATACACATTGGTCCAATTAGGGGGTGGGAAACTGATGGGTGGGGATCGGGCGTTGTGGACAGCGACTCCTACAGGTCGGTTGGTGCGCCTGCGCAGTAGAATCAGGAAGTGTCGGGGGAAGCGTGAGCCTCCCACGCGTTACTCCTCGCCACTGAGAGATCGAGCTGCGCAGGTGAAAAGATGCGACTGCTGTTACCTCAAGTACCGGAGGGGACTTGTGCGATGTATGACTTAGTCCACATTGCAGCCGGCTTGTGGGAGGCAAGAAACAGCGTTCGTGACAGGGGAGGGTTGAATTGGATGATACGAAATTGGGATGGGAGAAAATATAGAAAATGGGAGAAAAAGTGGATAAAAAAAAAAAGAAAAATAGAAAGTCAAAAGTACGTAAACAAAAAGTTTCAAGTTTCAAGTTTCTTTAATAGTTGTCATACAGAAGTACAGAATACTTTTGTACAAAATGCTTCTTACTGTTGCGCTCCAGAGACTGTGCAAGACAAGATAAGTATGAAATAAAAACATAGTAAAATTAGAAGTAAAAAAAAAGAGGTCACAGTGTTCAGTTTAGACATATGTACAATGTTCGATGCAGAATAGACGTAGTTACCATACAGTTACCATACAGTGTTCAGTCTATAATATACATATATATACAATATACAATACAGAGTAAAAAAGAGTAACTGTGAGTTACAGTACAATACAGTATACAGTGTGCTAGTGAAAGGGTTAAGGCAGAGGGGGGTGGGCCCTGGCCGTGGACCCTCTTGTAAACAGACCCGTCTGTCTGGGGGGGGGGGGGGGGTGTCTCTCTGTGTTGTCACTTGTGGGGGTAGAGAGCTCTCTGTACACTGAGCAGGGCCACTGGGACCCCGGGTGGGGTTGACCTTTACTGACTGGTGGGGAGCACTGAGCGTGCCATGTGGGTGGGGGAGGGACCAGTGAGAGGGGGGGGGGGGGGCTACTAGAGTTGTGGCGGCCGGGTTAGGTACCGTTGGTGCGAGAAACTGCAGTTATCTGACCTCCGACAACATGACAAGCTGGAAAGGTCAAAGGGCAGAGCTCTCAAAAGATGCCTGCGTCGGTGTTTACAGGGGTGTTGATGGAACGGGGTCGCAGCGGCAGGAGAGAGAAGAGAGAGAGAGAGAGAGAGAGAGACCAGAGAGAGATACCAGAGGAGAGAGAGAGACCAGAGAGAGACCAGAGAGAGAGACCAGAGAGATAGAGAGACCAGATAGAGAGAGAGAGACCAGAGAGGAAGGGAGGAGGCGAGGGAAGAGTAGAAGGAGTTTGGAGCAAAGTGAAAGCAGGTAATTTATTTATTTATGATTATTATTATTCCTTTATTTTTCTTTATGACTTTTTTGAGACAATGTCTTAGGAGGTAGTGTGGTCGTCTGGTAATCAGAAGGTTCCCGGTTCGATCCCGTGTGTCAAAGTGTCCTTGAGCATTGATTGATTGATTGATTGATTGATTGATTGATTGATTGATTGAAAACTTTATTAACAGATTGCAGAATGGGTACAGGTCTTGGCCAGGTCTTGCTCGAAAAAGAGATCTTTGATCTCAAGTGACTACCTGGTAAAATAAAAAGGTTAGAAAGGTACAATACAGTACAGCTCAATACACACAATTGTTAAGGGGATGCAGACCAGAGAAAGACGTTCGTCTTGTTGTCCCTGTTTTATGGAGAGGTTTATTATGTGAGTGATGACTGGGGTGATGGTGGCTGCTGAGTATCTGAGGAATTTGGAGGGGATATTGTCATGGCCAGTGGCCTTGTTAGGTTGGAGGGCGCTCAGTTTTTTGAGCACCTCATCTGTTTCATTTCGAGTTTGAAGTTGTCTTTGCGGACCCCTAGATTTTTGTAGAAGGCTACCCTTCTACCCCCAAAATGCCCTGAGTGGGAGGGTAGTTTATTAACCAGTGTTGTGGCTATGTTTGTAAAGAAATGTTTAAGTAATTGGCCACATCCAGCTTGTCTGTGATGAGCGTTTTTTTTTTTTTGTATCTACTTTTTCTCCATTTAAATTTTTTTCTCCCATCCCAATTTCGTATCGTCCAATTCTACCCTAGAACGCTGTTAGGCCATGCCTCCCACAAGCCGGCTGCAATGTGGACGAAGCCTTACATCACGTGTCCCTCCGGTACTCAAGGAAGCAGCCGTCGCATCTTTTCACCTGAACAGCGCGATCTCTCAGCGGCGAGGGTCTGCGTGGGAGGGACACGCCGCCCTCGTTGCTTCCTGATTCTGCTGCGCAGGCGCACCAACCGACCTGTAGGAGTCGCTGTCCACAACGTCCGATCCCCGCCCACCAGCTTCCACCCCCTAATACTGCCAATTGTATTAGTATGAACGACCAGCCAAGCTGGTAGCAATGCAGAGAGCTGGGCTCGAACCCAGCGTCTCCTGCATTAGTGGCGAGCGCCTTGCCCACTGCGCCACTTAGCCGCCCTATGAGAGTGTTTTCTGTCTTTATGTTGATGTTTGTAAATCTGGTTTTTAGTTTTTTACTGCAGCCTAGTTGGTTGTTGAGTAATTTCCAAAGTTCACAGGGTTTGTTTTTGTTTTCCTCAGCTTTATCATTGATGCGATTTTTTGTGTGTGCAGATTTGATCATGGTGTTTACATCGTTTCTTAGTCTGTCTCTTTGTTGTTTGAGTTTAACCACATGGGCTTGGAGATCACTGTTGAAGCTTTGACTGACTTTTATGAAGTTCAGAGCATTTTTTGTCTCTGGTTTTCATAGCGGTCAGTATGTCTGAGTGCATCCACGGCTCAGCGAGATTTTTAACCCTCATGGTGGTTCTCAGGGGGGCCATGTCGTTAAGTATTGATGAGAATTTTGGTTTTGAATTCAAGCCATGTTTCTTCAACTAGTGTACCACTGAGCTCATCTGACCGGTCCAGGTCTCCAGTTCTTGGTTAAAGGCCTCACTAGAGCAGGTTTCGAGGTCCCTAGATGTGACTGTTTTATGACAGCCGGCCTTTTTTTTTTTTTAGCTTTTTTTTTTTAGCTTAGCAGAATATCATATCAGCAAAGACACGTAACCCCTAATTGCTCCCGATGAGCAGGTCGTCCCTCCGCCGTCGGTGTGTGAATGTGTGAGTGAACGGGTGAAATGTGAGCAACAGAATTGTAAAGCGCTTTGAATAAAAGCTGCTATATAAATGCACCATCTATAACACGGTGGTGAATGAGTCTACGGCAGCGTTACCAAGTATCACAGTATCACAGTATTACCAAGTATCACAGTGTGAATTGGGTGTCTCTGGCCACATTCCCGGGAAAAGATCTTGCTGTAAACAAAGTACTAATCGACCACAAGGCAAAAGGTACGTCATGTTCCGTTACGGGGTCATTAGTCGTATCATTCACGTATCATATCAACTTACTGTATGCACGGACGTGTGTACGTATTACGAAATAAGTCCATGTGTTACGTAATCGTAGTATCGCCGTGTGTGTGTGTGTCATCAGCACACCGTAATCGTCGGTTGGACCCTGTGGTCGGTTAGTACCGTATTTACATTCTCTGGTGAAATGGAGATGTTCTCGTCGGAGAGATCCTGGAAGCCAAAATGACTGTTCGAAGTGGAAACCAGTGATGTAGGCCCTCAGTTTGATGGTTGAAGCGGGAGACTTTAAAAACTTTTTAAACATTACACCATGTTTGATCTATTTCATTCTTACAAATTGGCACGACCTCTTCTACCTCATTGTAGCTTTTTTTTATTTTATTTTGCAATTTAGTTTTGTTTATTGTATTTTTGTAGTGTTTGGTCTTTACTCTTTAACCTTTTTAAATGGTTCACATCGTTTTTACTGTATGAAGCACAATCTCAGGAGGCTCATACAGAATCAAGCATTTCACTGTAATGTACATGTAGCTTATATGTGACAAATAAAACAAAGCTTGAACTTGAAACTCGATTCAGGGTCTGGATAGCAGACGACCTGCGTCCCTCATACAACGTATTAAAGACCCGATCGGTGATCCAAACATACAATAAACCACCAAAAAATAAGAAGGGAGACATGTTTTCAGTCTCTAGTTGATTGACTGAGCTCTGAGCTCAGAACTCCAAATATTTCCAAATCAAAGGTATATACTATATATATATATGTGTCTTCACAAAATCATCAAGGGGGGGGGGGGTGTCGTTTTACCCCGAAACTGCGATCGTTACCAAAAGCATATTTTAGGTCCGGTAAAATACGACACTGTGATCAATATAAAGGCATGTTTTAGGTAAAAAAAAATACCAGCAGGTTACCTACAATAGACCTTACCTCAGTCAGAAGGTACTCCAAAATTAATAAATCCCAGTCGTCCCATCGCGATCGCAATTACTTGTGTATATCGTCATTGCAATTTTAACGTAGGCAGCTGTGCCAGGGAGACACAGGCAGCTCTGAGCGAGTGTTTAGAATGGGGATCAAAGGAAAAATATCAAAGGATCTAAAAACAAGAAAACTAGTTTTTGGCGCTCAAGTGTTGGCGACGAAACACTAGTATACTAGTTTTTGCCACCCAATGAGTTAACTAGTGTCAGACCAGGAGCTCAGTCAATCAGCTAGTGTCAGACCAGGAGCTCAGTCAATCAGCTAGTGTCAGACCAGGAGCTCAGTCAATCAGCTAGTGTCAGACCAGGAGCTCAGTCAATCAGCTAGTGTCAGACCAGGAGCTCAGTCAATCAGCTAGTGTCAGACCAGGAGCTCAGCCAATCAGCTAGTGTCAGACCAGGAGCTCAGCCAATCAGCTAGTGTCAGACCAGGAGCTCAGCCAATCAGCTAGTGTCAGACCAGGAGCTCAGTCAATCAGCTAGTGTCAGACCAGGAGCTCAGCCAATCAGCTAGTGTCAGACCAGGAGCTCAGCCAATCAGCTAGTGTCAGACCAGGAGCTCAGCCAATCAGCTAGTGTCAGACCAGGAGCTCAGCCAATCAACTCGTGGTGGTGAGTCCCCATAATCATTTGGATTAGCCTGCTGATTGGGGCTTTGCCTTTGAATAGAACAGTTCAGGTCAACCTTTTGCAATTAGGTTAATCCTATTGGAATTAAATGATATAAACGTATTACGATAATCCGCACGTTAAAAAAAGAGAATCCTAAAAACGGCTGAGAAATTGGTTTTGGTAAATCAAGTTACCACCAGTACACCTTGTTTTCTTTTCTTTCCCATCTGATCAGAAGTATTGATTAGACTCTCTGTCACGACCATTCCCCAGTGTGGATGTGAGTTCACACGATGCTTGGCTGTCCGCCTCCTCTGCGCTGCCAGGGGTATGCCCCAGGACCGCGTTTTGTTACCAGAGAAGGCTGCGTCTCCACGGTAATTGGGTTAGCCTCTCTGTGGTTCAGATAGAATCATTATTCAATTGAGCAGCAGTGATAGAACGGGTCAGTTGGAACATATTAAATGCCAGTGAGATTAGGTGGAGGAGGTGGAGGAGGAGGAGGAGGAGGAGGAGGTGGAGGTGGAGGAGGAGGAGGAGGAGGAGGAGGAGGAGGCTATACACCTGGCTCATATCCGTCTATCTGAGGCGACAGTGGCTTGGGAGGTGGAGCAGTCGTCTGGTAATCCGGAGGTTCCCGGTTCGATTCCCGCTCCTCCCGGGCAGCGTGTCGATAGGTAGATAGGGGCGACAGTGGCTCGGGAGGTGGAGCAGTCGTCTGGTAATCCGGAGGTTCCCGGATCGATTCCCGCTCCTCCCATGGCAGCGTGTCAAAGTGTCCTTGAGCGAGACACTTAATAGCCCCTAATAGCTCCCGATGAGCAGGTCGGCACCTTTGTAGCGATTTGGATAAAAGCTGTTATATATAAATGCACCATTTACCATTTTATTCCATCCCTGGGAGAGTGGGACTGACGATTAGCTCACCTCCCGCTGATAGCTATAGGTGCTAACGATGAGCTGTTGGCAGTTGGTACTTTATAATCATCTATTGACAAATCCTCTAATCTGTTATGTCAGCTCCCGGGCTACGATCAATAAAAACTGGGATGGTGAGTCTCCTGTCCTCACAGACGGCACTGTTGTTGGGAGTGCAACGTGTGCGGTCAGAGTGTCTGCACTCTGCACACGTGAGCAGTGTGACTGGTTTTTATTAGCTTGGCCTCTTTACCTGAATTTCCCCAAGGGGATCAATAAAGGGATATCATATATTGTCTTGTCTTGTCTTGTCTTGTCTTGTCTTGTCTTGTCTTGTCTTGTCTTGTCTTGTCTTGTCTTGTCTTGTCTTGTCTTGTCTTGTCTTGTCTTGTCTTGTCTTGTCTTATGTTACCTCTCCGCTCTTTTGTTAGGTACATTGAGTGGAATAAGTAGTAGAGTTTGGGGGGTCTTTAAGTGGAGCCTAAGTGAGCCATTTAAGCCCTAATAGCCTACCGCCCACTTGCAAACTGCTCTCATGCAGAAAGAAAACACGATTTAATAAGGTACAGCAGGCAGGTCCAGGAAAGATGAGAGCACACTGGCTTCCCTAAATAAACACACGTGCAGCCTGGAAGACTAGGCCGGCTGACCGACCACAGGAATGGCCGACCACAGGGTACGACTGACCATAGGAACGACTGACCACAGGGTACGACTGACCACAGGAACGACTGACCACAGGAACGACTGACCACACACTTAGGAACAATGCGCGTATAGGAGCGACAACTGACATTACAACAATGATCCCACAGAAGTGGGGAACAGCTCAAACAGGGGAGGCGAACGTAAATGCACACCGACAACACCTGGGCAGATTACGCACAGAGGGACAGCTGGTCGGAACACAGGAGAGGAGACATGTCCAGCGATCGGGGTGGAAGGGGAACGCTAAGGGAGCGGGAGGAAAGTTCATGGCCAGGAAAAAGTGGAGGAGGAGGGGGAAGATTTGTGACGAATTTTTCGAATCAATGGTCTCTAACTACACACCCTCAAGACCCCTACGCTCTGCATCTTCTGGCCGCCTCAGACCTACTCCTATCCTAGCTCCGGGAGGGTCATCAAAGAGAAGTCGCCTATTCTCAGTCCTTGCCCCACAATGGTGGAATGAACTGCCCACCCCAGTTAGGAGGACAGCCGAAACACGTCCAATCTTTCGCCGTCGACTAAAGACGCACTTCTTCAACCATTATCTGAATTAAAAAAAGAAAAAAAGAAAAAAAAAATCTAACCCTAACTAACCATACTGTCATGCACTTGTCCTAATAAACTAACCTACACTGTAGCACTCAACACTTTGATGAACATTGTTACTCAGCTGATAGAGTTGTGCCCTTCCTGATGGCTTGTCGTACAGAACTTGTAAGTCGCTTTGGATAAAAGCGTCAGCTAAATGACTAAATGTAAATGTGAATGTAAATGTAAACAGAGCGGTTATGGCTTCTCTCTGCTCTTCAGTAATACGCCTTTGCTCCACCCCCTCTGTACAACCCTCCCTACCACCTATAAGACCATGCTGGGCTTTAGACATATTTAGCATATTTGACCATATATCTTTATTTCACGTAAAAAAAAATATTTGGTGTACACAGTAGGCCTGTCCCCGACTAAGGATTTGTATAGTCGACTTTGATTGGCCAAAATGTGCAGATAGTCAAACTGGTAGTCGACTACCCCCCGAATGAAAGAAAAAATGTATGTCTGAAGGAGCATATTGCAATTGGTCCACTGATGGATACATCTTGATATATTTGTCTAGTCTAGTGTGTTCGTTAGACGGGTGAAATCCTCTTTCAGTGCCTCTGTGCCCGTTTTCTTAGGCAGTTAGCCTCGCTGGTATGCGCGCTATTAGCGTTATCCACACTTCTAGGCCTCTTTGCTTTTGGAAAGAATGATTATTTTTATTCTTATAATTAAAAATTATATATATATATATCTTTTTGCATTCGACTAAGAGGTTGGCAGTCGACTACGGCTCATTTAGATCGATTAGTCGACTATTGAGCCCTAGTGTACAGCTATACTTTTGTTTATCTGAGCATGACAATGTTCATAGTATACTACAATACTGCACAATTGCACAGTTCCCACCCCTGCTATAATTCTATTCCACTGTATTTTGAATTCTAATTTAGTGTATAATTCTACTACAATCCTGCACAATTGTACAGCCCTGTCCCATATTCGGTTCTATTTAATTTTTATTCTAATATTTTAATTGAGTTTATATATTCCATTTGATTTAAGTCTACTTTAATTGTCTGTTAATGCACCAAAACTACCAAAACAAATGCCTTGTACGCGTGCAAACTTACTTGGCAATAAAGACCTTTCTGATTCTGATTTACTTTCAAGTTTCAAGTTCAAGTTTCTTTATTAGTTGTCATAGTAAAATACAGTAAAATGCAGAATACTTTTCCATGAAATGCTTTTTTCTGTATGCACTCCTGTGAGTGTGCTGGATAAAAATAGGTCAAAAGTATAAAATAAAAAGTCAAAAGTACGTAAACAAAAAGTGTTCAGTCAATATCAATATACATATATATATATACAATATACGATACAGAGTAAAAAAGAGTAACAGTGAGTTACAGTACAATACAGAAATGGGATGAGTGACTTGGGGCTAGATCCACAAAGAATGGATTGCACGGAGCAAGTTGCACCCTTACTTACAATTCATTATGGATTGAAAATGGGGGACCCTGATGTAAACAAGACGAAAGACTTTCTCTGGTCTGCATCCCCTTAACAATTGTGTGTATTGAGCCGTACTGTATTGTACCCATTCTGCACTCTGTTAATACAATTTTCATTCAATCAATCACCGTGCAGGTGTTAAGGGGATGCAGACCAGAGAAAGACTTTCGTCTTGTTTACAGTACATCAGGGTCCCCCATTTTCATTTCATAATGAATTGGAAGGGTGCAACTTGCTCCGTGCAATCCATTCTTTGTGGATTTAGCCCCTTGGTGTAATGACCTGGGGGGGTATTACATCCAAACAAGGCCTATAGAGACAGATGTTCGGTGGGTCTTGAACACGACACCACGACTGCACACAGAGTACCGCTGCTCACAGCCCAGACGCCGGGCTCCAGAGACGACGACGACGATGATATAATGTCTGTAACCCGCCGACTCAGCGGTAATGCCTCCTCTCATTTCCCCTGCGCCTCTCAGCCTCTCAGCCCCAGACAGGCTCTGCCCGGCGGGCGGGCGGGCGCTCCTCCGTAGACCTCCCTCCATGTCCTCGGTAGACCTGCGGGGATTTGTGTGAAGGCTACAGGAACAGGAGGGCCCCCAGGGGGGGGGGGGGGGGGGGTTTAAATCATCACCCCACCTCTCTCCTCCAGTTTGGCCCCCCCTTTCTCTTTTTGTTCCGGGGGCCTCCTTGTTATGTTCCCTGCCCTTTAACCCCCCCCCCCCCCCCTTCCTCCCCTACGACGACCACTGTGTGTGGGGCCCCCAGGTCACACTCATGTGCGTGGGACACCCGAGGGCCCCCCCCCCCCCCCAGGTCACACTCCCTCGGGTCACTCTCTGATGTTTATTCACTTGTCGCATGGCGTTTGGCACACCGCTCGCTGAGACAACATTGGCAAGTTCTGGAAGAGGGGCCAAGAGAAACTGACAGGGTTTTATTTATTTTTTGCTTGGAGGAGGGAGGAGGCCTGATGGGTTTCACTGACTTGTGTGTGTGTGTGTGTGTGTGTGTGTGTGTGTGTGTGGGGTGGGAGGGGGAGGGGGAGGAGGAGGGGGGGGGGGGGGGTGGGACTTGATTGATTGATTGAACATTTTATTAACAGATTGCAGAATGGGTACAATACAGTACGGCTCAATACACACAATTGTTAAGGGGATGCAGACCAGAGAAAGACTTTCGTCTTGTTTACATCAGGGTCCCCCATTTTCTATTCATCTCCCTTGACTCCGGTCAGGGAGATAACAGAACGTGGTGCAGTTATAAGATAAGATAAGATATTCCTTTATTGATCCCCTTGGGGGAAATTCAGGCATCATAGCAGCATGGGGGAGGGGGAGGGGAGGTACAGGTAGTATGGGGGAGGTGGGAGCTGTTATGAAAGGCTGCCACTCACCTCGGCGCCTACTACTACTACCTATATACCAAGGATCCCTCTATATAGTTATGTAATTTGTGAAGATTTTGTCCAAAGGAACACTGGAAAGATGGGGCGACCCTGATGTAAACAAGACGAAAGTCTTTCTCTGGTCTGCATACCCTTAACAATTGTGTGTATTGAGCTGTACTGTACTCATTCTGCAATATGTTAATAAAAGTTTTCAATCAATCAATCAATGGTCGTTGTTGTTGTTGTTGGATAGTGTTTACTACAGACTGGTCCACACAGTGTAGGTGGAGGAGATATCAGGGCAAACCCACGATCAAAATAAGCACTTTTCTATGAACTACTGGTGAATGAAATCCTGTATGAATGAGAAGAAAGCGTTCCTTCACCACCCCTTCACGCCTCCTCTTTGGGAGCCGTTGTCAGCATGAACTTGTGTGTGAATTTGCAGACAGATGAACAGCGGAAACCCACCCAGACTGTTTGTGTGTGTGTGTGTGTGTGTGTGTGTGCTGTGTGTGTGTGTGTGTGCGTGTGTGTGTGTGTGTGTGTGTGTGTGTGTGTGTGTGTGTGTGTGTGTGTGTGTGTGTGTGTGGCTGGTCACCTCTGACTCTGGACAGATGGCAAGGAGTTAAAGTTCACATGAAGGCCGGTTTGTGTGGTTGTAGCACCTTCTCAGTGTTTTTGGTAATCAAAGCGATGTACAGCTGGATAACCTTGTTCCAGGTCCCTCTTTGTCGTGTGGCAGTGAAAGGGTTAACCTTCTGTAGCGTGGCAGTGAAAGGGTTAACAGTCTGTCGTGTGGCAGTGAAAGGGTTAACCTTCTGTAGTGTGGTTGTGAAAGGGTTAACCCTTTGTCGTGTGGCAGTGAAAGGGCTAACCTTCTGTATTGTGGTTGTGAACGTTTTTTTTTTTATTATCTTTTTCCTCCTCCTTTTTTTCGATTTTAGTCACTGTTAGTCGTTGTGCCAATTCCCAACCCCCTTCCTGGTTGTTGCGCACCCCCCCCTACTGTTGGTCCGGGAGGCCGGAGACTGTCACATGCTTTCCTCCGACGCATGTGCAGCCAGCCGGCAGCCAGCCTGGCAGCGCAGATTCTCACCGGGAGAGTGTAACGTGTGGAAGGTCACACTACCTTTCTCCAGATCCTACCCTCGCTGTGCAGGTGCCCAGACCGAACTGTAGGGGTCGCTGTCCACAACGCCCAGGACCCACCCACGGCTTCCCTCCCCCTAACTCAGCCAAACGAGTTAGTATAGCGATCAGCCCAAGCCAAGGCAGGTTGTGAAAGGGTTAACCCTTTGGTAGTGTGGTAGTGAAAGGGTTAAAGTGATGTACTACAGCTGGATAAACTTGTTCCAATATGTCTTGATCTTTGAGATGTATGGTAATCAAAGTGATGTACAGCTGGATAAACTTGTTCCAAGATGTCTTGATCTTTGAGATGCATGGTAATCAAAGTGATGTACAGCTGGGAGAACCTTGTTCCAAGATGTCTTGATCTTTGAGATGTATGGTAATCAAAGTGATGTACAGCTGGATAAACTTGTTCCAAGATGTCTTGATCTTTGAGATGTATGGTTATTAAAGTGATGTACAGCTGGATAAACTTGTTCCAAGATGTCTTGATCTTCGTCCAGTAATGGTCCCAATGTGCTAAATGCATTTCATGTCTTGATCTTAAACGGTTCTTACACATTTGAGATATTACGGTAAGAATGGCAAATGGTGCATTTATAGAGTGCTTTTATCTACCTTTGTTTTGTATGGTTTTTAAATTAGTACATTAATTTGAGTCGTGGAAAATGGGGTAGGATTAAATAATAATGTATACTTCTTCCTACACCTCTTCGAACATGTAAATTGAGTTATTTTTATTTTATTTATATAAAAAAAAAAACATTTCATTGCTATATATTTTAGATTTCTTTTTTTTTTATATTGTTTGTATTTACATGTTCGAAATAAAGATATATGGCTAGCCATCAACACTGAAGAAGGAACACATTGGTTCTTCTGAAACATGTATGTATCCGGCTGCAATTACAATTTGAAACCTGAGAGTGCTGGTCCGGCTTCCTGCTTTATTCTACATTTATCTTCGGGATTGCAGCACCCAGTGTCAACTATTTTTTTTTATCCACTTTTTCTTCCATTTTCTATTTTTCTCCCATCCCAATTTCGTATCATCCAATTCAACCCTCCCCTGTCTCGAACGCTGTTTCTTGCCTCCCACAAGCCGGCTGCAATGTGGACTAAGTCATACATAGCACGAGTAACAGCAGTCGCATCTTTCCACCTGCGCGGCGCGATCTTTCAGCGTTCAGGGGTCTGGGCTTTGGAGGGGCCCCGCCCCCATCGCTTCCTGATTCTACTGCGCAGGCGCACCAACCGACCTGTAGGAGTCGCTGTCCACAGCGCCCGATCCCCACCCGTCAGTTTCCCTCCCCCTAATACGGCCAATGTGTATTAGTGCGGACGACCAGCTAAACTGAAAGCAATGTGGAGCGCTGGGCTCGAACAGGGAGGCGAACCCAGCGTCTCCAGCATTCGTGGTGAGCGCCTTGCCCACTGCACCACGTAGCCGCCCACCCAGTGTCAACTGTTGTGAGCGCGGTCTAACTTGACTTCGAAATAAAGATATCAAATCAAATAAAATAAAAAAAAAATAAAAGCGCTTTACAATTCTGTATTCCTCACATTCACCCATTCACGGCGGAGGCCACCATGCAAGGTGCCAACCTGCTCATCAGGAGCGATTAGGGGTTAAGTGTCTCGCTCGAGGACACTTCGACACACGCTGGCCCGGGAGGAGCGGCGAACCTTCGGATTACCAGACGGCCGCTCTACCTCCTGAGCCGCTGTATCTGGTTATACATGTACAGTATGGGTAGTTATGTGGACGGATGGACGTGGCCTCCTCTGAACCCTCGTCGGGATCTCATTCCCAAAGAGACTGACTCTTCTCACTTACAGGGCATCTGCTGTATCTGTTCTGAAGTGGCTTGCATTCCTGTCCCCGTAGGTACAGTATATAAGAGCTCAGATATGATTCTTTTATATCTAGGCTACTTCAATGATTAGACGTGGAACTCTCATATAGCACCCTTTGCACAGGTTATAATAAGGATTCTAGTAGGCTAATCAGAAGGAATAAAGTCGGATCTAAAAAAAAACTATATTGATTGCAACTGACATATTGCACGTGGTTCTTGGTTTTGAATTTCAGTAATGGGTTAAATTCTCAGATACAGAGGCGGCTGGGTGGCGCAGCGGAGATTGCGCTCGTCACCAACGCAAGAGACTCCGGTCTCGAATCCGGGTGTCAGTGTTGCCTCCGGCTTGGGCCGGCCGTCATACTAACTCAATTGGCAGAGTCGGCGGGTGGGAAGTCGATGGGTGGTAATCTGGACGTTGTGTACAGCGACTCCTACAGGTCGGTTGGGGGACGGCCCTGCACAGCAGAGACAGGAAATGGCGGGGGGTAGTGTGAGCCTCCCACACGTTACACCTCGCCAAATGAGAGTCCGCGCTGGCAGGTGAAAAGATGTGACAGGCTGCCTCCTTGTGTACCGGAGGAGGGGACACGTGATGCAAGGCTTCTATCCTCCCTACAACCGACCAGTGGGGGGAATATGCGAGCAACGTTCAAGACAGGGGAGGGGAGAATTGGAAACACGAAATTGGGATGGGAGAAAAAAATAGAAAAATAAGGAGAAAAAGGGCACCAAAAAAACAATCTCAGATACAGATACCCTGTTTTGACCTGGTATCATACTGATATTTCGACCAATATCCAATTCCAGTAGAGGTACAACATCTTCAAAACAGAAGCTTTTCTTCTGCTTAATCGAAACAATATAGCTCTCCAACAAGAGGGTGGGCGGTTGGACACTAATTTGGCCGGGTCATCTCTATGGGGCCCCTGGTCTGGGCCTGGAGGATCTGATAGGGAGGGACAAGGGGCCCCTGGTCTGGGCCTGGAGGATCTGATAGGGAGGGACAAGGGGCCCCCCCTACATATGAGCCTCACCCTGACCTCTGTGCTTAGCTCTGCTCTGCTCCACTAACTCAAGCTTTGTACCCTTCCTGATGACTTGTCGTACAGAACTTGTAAGTCGCTTTGGATAAAAGTGTTCAGCTAAATGACTAAATGTAAAATGTAAATGTCAAGCTGAGATAGTTTTTTCCAATTAAGAGATGGATGAGAATTAGCACAAGTGTTAGTGTTTTGGCTTGAATATAGTCATAGGTTTGTCCATGTAGACAGATCAGAACCATGATATAGTCACAGGTCTGTCGATGCAGACAGATCAGAACCATGATATAGTCATATGTCTGTCGATGCAGACAGATCAGAACCATGATATAGTCGTATGTTTGTCCATGTAGACAGATCAGAACCATGATATAGTCGTATGTTTGTCCATGTAGACAGATCAGAACCATGATATAGTCATATGTCTGTCGATGCAGACAGATCAGAACCATGATATAGTCGTGTGTCTGTACATGCAGACAGATCAGAACCATGATATAGTCGTGTCTGTCGATGCAGACAGATCAGAACCATGATATAGTCACAGGTCTGTCGATGCAGACAGATCAGAACCATGATATAGTCATATGTCTGTCGATGCAGACAGATCAGAACCATGATATAGTCACAGGTCTGTCGATGCAGACAGATCAGAACCATGATATAGTCACAAGTCTGTCGATGCAGACAGATCAGAACCATGATATAGTCACAGGTCTGTCGATGCAGACAGATCAGAACCATGATATAGTCGTGTCTGTCGATGCAGACAGATCAGAACCATGATATAGTCACAGGTCTGTCGATGCAGACAGATCAGAACCATGATATAGTCATATGTCTGTCGATGCAGACAGATCAGAACCATGATATAGTCGTGTGTCTGTCGATGCAGACAGATCAGAACCATGATATAGTCGTGTCTGTCGATGCAGACAGATCAGAACCATGATATAGTCACAGGTCTGTCGATGCAGACAGATCAGAACCATGATACAGTATAGTCACAGCAGGTCTGTCGATGTAGACAGATCAGAACCATGATATAGTCACAGGTCTGTCGATGCAGACAGATCAGAACCATGATATAGTCGTGTCTGTCGATGCAGACAGATCAGAACCATGATATAGTCGTGTCTGTCGATGCAGACAGATCAGAACCATGATATAGTCATGTCTGTCGATAGTACGGTGCAGGGATTTGTGTTTATTAGCTGTGAACAGTAGCTCTATAGGTCGCCGGGTTCAGTTGGATAGTCGGTCGGTCAGTCGGTGCTTCTATAAAAGCGTCCCTACCCTCTAGCAGCCAAAGGTTTTGCCCTGGGAGGCTGACATTTGGCCACAGAGGTCAAGTGGGTGTGTGTGTGAAGGTGTGTGTGTGTGTGTGTTCATGCCAATTGGCTAAAGGGGGGCGTGGCAATGGGAGTGGTCAGATTTCCCTGGATTCTCTCACGTGGACTACTTCTACTTATTTCTATCTCAGGGTCTGTCGTCCGCCCATCTGTTTCCAATCCATATTTAGGTTAAGCTTCTTGTTCGGTGATTATTTTAGAAATGGTTTTGTCTGTTCCCCCCCCAACGCAGCCTATAAAGCCCTCTTGTCCCCCCCCCCCCCCCCTGTATGTTTTCATCTCTCAGGATCTGTTATTTAGACGGAGAGCTTACAGCCGCGGTGTTAATTCGCTTGCTGTGGCTCTTTTACACAATGGGAATTATCATTAAATGGCACGCGATTCGAGCGGAATTACTTTGTTGATCCGTCATTTTTTTCCGCCACGGACTAATTGAATTTCAAACTGATTTACTGATTAGATTAGATTAGATTAAAATGCATTGTCACCATGCGGCACAAGTACACTACAACGAAAATAAGTTTGGCGTCCAACCAGAGTACAAAATTGTAACAGTAAAGTGCAATAGTAATATACAATGTACAGGTGATTAAACTGGGTATAAAATATATAGATTAGTAAACTACTGAGTAATAGTTCTAATCAGATACAGTACAGATTTGTAGTATTATTATGTACAGTAATACAGGTATAAAGACACTATATGGTAGTAAATCATACTGACCAGCAGCGTAACTAGTAGAGTAGCTAAGGGATATGTACATATAGTATCTACAGATATGTAAAAAGGATTATGTGCAGGTATGTACAGACAGATACAGACATATATATACGGTTACAATAAATATATACAGTATATACGTTATATACAGCATTATTGTATACACGCTATCACATACAGAGTTATATGCAGGTGTATAAGATGTAGATATATATATATATATCTACAGATATGTCAAAAGGATTATATGCAGGTATGTACAGACAGAAATATATATATAATAAGAATAAATATATATATACGGCATATACAGCCTTATTGTTGTATATGGGTTATATGCAGATTGAAGGGAACATGAACTGAATTGAACTGACACTGACTGACACTTGCTATATGTGACTGTCCTGTATGTATTTATGTATTTATTGTGGGGATTTTGATGTTCCATGTTGATGTCCCAGTGCTTAAATAACACGCTGTACCGCAAACGATTACCACCACCCATAGTTGTGTGGCATTAAAGTATCTTTGTATCTTGTATAAGTACATTAAGTATATATATAGAAGGATGTGTACATTTGAGTCAGATGTGTTGGATGGGGGGGGGGGGGGGTCCTTCAAAGAGACTTCCCCTCAAATGTTTGACACAAACGCCACTAAAACCAGTAGGGCTGTCCCCGACTAAGGATTTGGATGGTCGACTAGGATTGGCAAAAATGTGCCGTTAGTCGACTATTGGTCGACTTAAAAAAAAGAAGAAAAAAAAGTATAATATTTTAATTTTTTTTGTTTATTTTGTTTTATCATTCCATTTGGGCTGTGGGGGGTGAAGCTTAATGTCTGAAGGAGTCGACTGAAGGCTTCTTGTCCTCTGCAAAAACATGCAATTGGTCCACTGATGGATACATCTTGATATTTGTCTAGTGTGTTCATTAGATGGGTGAAATGCTCTTTCAGTGCCTCTGTGCCTGTTTTCGTAGGCAGTTAGCCTCTGGTATGCGTGCCATTAGCGTTAGCCACGCTTCTAGGCCTCTTTTCTTTTGGAAAGAATGATAAAAAAAAATATATATTAATATTAATTTTATTTTAATTTTTTTTATTATATTTGACTAAGAGGTTGGCCCGTCGACTACGGCTCCTTTCGACCGATTAGTCGACTAATCGATTAATAGGGGTCAGCCCTAATATATATAGAAGGATGTGTACGTTTGAGTCATATGTGTTGGATGGAGGGGGGGGGGGTCCTTCAAAGAGACTTCCCCTCAAATGTTTGACACGAACGCCACTAAAACCAGACTAAAACGCGTTCTCTGGACACGTCATCCATGTCGGTGAAAAGGCCCTGGCGGCCAGCGACCGTCCCTCCAGTCCTGATCCTCCTCCCCTCTGGTGCCTAGCGGGTTCAGCGGTGGATTGGAGGCTGGCCAGAAGGGCACGGGTCCAACAGGCTGGCATGCCTGCTGCTCCTGACTTCAACCCCATGCCATGTCCACATTTAACGCTCCCTGTGGGCCTCGGAGAGATGATGTAATGACACCTGGGCCGGTGCTGCAGACACACACACAGACACACACACACGGACACGCACGGCACGCACACACACACACACACACACGCGCGCACGGCACGCACACACACACACACACACACACACACGCAAGGCACACACACACGCACGCACGGCACACACACACACACGCGTGCACGCATGGCACACACACACACACGGACATGCATGGCACACACACACACACACGCATGGCACACACACACACGGACACGCTCGGCACACACACACACACACACACACACACACACACACACACACACACATGCACGCATGGCACACACACGCACACGCACACATTTAGACTTCTCGTGTTCACCGCATGCTTAATATACACGACGAACGTGCTGGAAGCTACTTCCCTTCTTATATATAGACCTGTGTACCAGGTCTGAGGTCAGGCTACCTGTTCTAAAGAGGCCAGACTACTTGTTCTAAAGAGGCTACCTGTTCTAAAGAGGCCAGGCTACCTGTTCTAAAGAGGCTACCTGTTCTAAAGAGGCCAGGCTACCTGTTCTAAAGAGGCCAGGCTACCTGTTCTAAAGAGGCTACCTGTTCTAAAGAGGCCAGGCTACCTGTTCTAAAGAGGCTACCTGTTCTAAAGAGGCCAGGCTACCTGTTCTAAAGAGGCCAGGCTGCCTGTTCTAAAGAGGCTACCTGTTCTAAAGAGGCCAGGCTACCTGTTCTAAAGAGGTTACCTGTTCTAAAGAGGCCAGACTACCTGTTCTAAAGAGGTTACCTGTTCTAAAGAGGCCAGGCTACCTGTTCTAAAGAGGTCAGACTACCTGTTCTAAAGAGGCCAGGCTACTTGTTCTAAAGAGGCCAGGCTACTTGTTCTAAAGAGGCCAGGCTACCTGTTCTAAAGAGGCCAGGCTACCTGTTCTAAAGAGGCTACCTGTTCTAAAGAGGCCAGGCTACCTGTTCTAAAGAGGTTACCTGTTCTAAAGAGGCCAGACTACCTGTTCTAAAGAGGTTACCTGTTCTAAAGAGGCCAGGCTACCTGTTCTAAAGAGGTCAGACTACCTGTTCTAAAGAGGCCAGGCTACTTGTTCTAAAGAGGCCAGGCTACTTGTTCTAAAGAGGCCAGGCTACCTGTTCTAAAGAGGCCAGGCTACCTGTTCTAAAGAGGTCAGACTACCTGTTCTAAAGAGGCCAGACTACTTGTTCTAAAGAGGCCAGGCTACTTGTTCTAAAGAGGCCAGGCTACTTGTTCTAAAGAGGCTAGGCTACCTGTTCTTTTTTTTTTTTTTTTATTGGTCTTTTTCCCCCTCCATTTTCCTCCGATTTTCTCCCATCCCAATGTTAGTCGTATGCCAATTCCCAGTCCCTTCCTGGTCGCTGCGCTTTACCCCCCACAGTCAGATCATTTTGGGAGAGTGGAGGCTACCACGTGCTTCCTCCGACACACGTCCAGCCAATCACCGCTTCTTTTCACCTGGCAGCGCGGGTTCTCATTGAGAGGGCGTAGCGTGTGGGAGGACCACACTATCCCCCTCACGTCCAATCCGCGCTTAGCAGGCGCCCCGACCGAACTGTAGGAGTCGCTGTTTACAACGACCCGGACCCACCCCGCCAGCTTCTCCCACCCTCTGATACAGCCAATTGTATCAGTGCAGACGGCCAGCCAAGCTGGTGACAACCCCGGAGCTGTGAGCTGGATTCGAACAGGCGAACCAAGCTCACAGCTCCGGGGCTGGTGACGAACGCAATCTCCGCTCGACCACCTAACCGCCCTGGGCTACCTGTTCTAAAGAGGCCAGGCTACTTGTTCTAAAGAGGCCAGACTACCTGTTCTAAAGAGGTCAGACTACCTGTTCTAAAGAGGCCAGGCTACTTGTTCTAAAGAGGCCAGACTACCTGTTCTAAAGAGGTCAGACTACCTGTTCTAAAGAGGCCAGGCTACTTGTTCTAAAGAGGCCAGACTACTTGTTCTAAAGAGGCCAGACTACCTGTTCTAAAGAGGCCAGGCTACCTGTTCTAAAGAGGCCAGGCTACCTGTTCTAAAGAGGCCATGCTACTTGTTCTAAAGAGGTCAGGCTACTTGTTCTAAAGAGGTTACCTGTTCTAAAGAGGCCAGGCTACCTGTTCTAAAGAGGCCAGGCTACCTGTTCTAAAGAGGCCAGACTACCTGCTGTTCTAAAGAGGCCAGGCTACCTGTTCTAAAGAGGCCAGGCTACCTGTTCTAAAGAGGCTACCTGTTCTAAAGAGGCCAGGCTACCTGTTCTAAAGAGGCCAGGCTACCTGTTCTAAAGAGGCCAGGCTACCTGTTCTAAAGAGGCCAGGCTACCTGTTCTAAAGAGGCTACCTGTTCTAAAGAGGCCAGGCTACCTGTTCTAAAGAG
The DNA here is from genome assembly GCF_963971535.1 of Notolepis coatsorum. Lineage (NCBI taxonomy): Eukaryota > Metazoa > Chordata > Actinopteri > Aulopiformes > Paralepididae > Notolepis > Notolepis coatsorum. The sequence goes on from NC_140178.1 coordinate 9,349,390, forward strand.
GCCAGGCTACCTGTTCTAAAGAGGCTACCTGTTCTAAAGAGGCCAGGCTACCTGTTCTAAAGAGGCCAGGCTACCTGTTCTAAAGAGGCTACCTGTTCTAAAGAGGCCAGGCTACCTGTTCTAAAGAGGCTACCTGTTCTAAAGAGGCCAGGCTGCGTGAATATTAAAGGCAACCAACTTGTGTTCAGCTTTTCGTTCAGCGTTTCTCTGATTGGCCACACGGCCAATCAATCAATCCACTAGCACACGCCCTCGCGCAAAGAGAGACGCGGCAGAACGCTGGTCGAACCAGCGGTGTTCTGTTGTGTGACTGTACTACAGCGGTGTTCTGTTGTGTGACTGTACTAAACTCTTCCACCATATGACCGACATTTGACATACAGTACACCTCCTATCTATGTTGGGATTATGTTTGGTCATGACAAAACAATAAAAATCGCTACTGTTAGTAATGCTGCCACCACCCACTTCAATGACAGAGCTCTCATATTTGCGAATGCATAAACTATATCTTAAATTATGGCGATGTGTCTAATATGGCTGTCGCGAAGTCATTGATAAGCGAGAGCCATATTAGACACATAGCCATAATTTAAGATATAGTTTATGCATTCGCAAAATATGAGAGCGCGCCGCTGTCATTGAAGGGCTTCCTACAACAGAGCACCGCCGCTGCTGCTGCTGCTGAAGCTGGATCAAGCCGGCGGCGGCGCACGGACGCCGGGGAAAAACCACCGCGTCGCCCCGCTGGCGCTTCAGGCTCAGCAGCCTCCACCGGAGAAATAACATATAACGTTACAGTTCCACACTGATGTACAGTGAGTGTCTAATATGGCTGTCGCGAAGTCATGCCTCTCCCTCTGACAATATCATAATGATGTGTTTTCTATATTATATCCACAATCATTCATCTAAAAAATGGTATGGGCTTTGATTAAACATGTAACCTACACCTACTGTAACTTACTGTACCTCTGCTTCCTACAGCACAGCAGGTAATGACGTTAATCAATGGAACGCGAAACATAATAACGTTACGCTTTCTAGTTCAGCGCATTTCATAACTGTATGGGCTTTGTTTATACATGAGTGAATCTGGTAGTCTATGATACACTGCGTGGATGGGCTTTCAGAGGGAGAGGCATGACTTCGCGACAGCCATATTAGACACTCACTGTACATCAGTGTGGAACTGTAACGTTATATGTTATTTCGCCCGTGGAGGCTGCTGAGCCTGAAACGCCAGCGGGGCGACGCGGTGGTTTTTCCCCGGCGTCCGTGCGCCGCTGCCGGCTTGATACAGCTTCAGCAGCAGCAGCGGCGGTGCTCTGTTGTAGGAAGCCCTTCAATGACAGCGGCGCGCTCTCGCATTCGCAAATATGAGAGCTCTGTCATTGAAGTGGGTGGTGGCAGCATTACTAACAGTAGCGATTTTTATTGTTTTGTCATGACCAAACATAATCCCAACATAGATAGGAGGTGTACTGTATGTCCACTGCTACCGCAGCTGAACACAATTAAGTTGGTTGGAACAGCAGCCCAACAAGTACACAAGTTGGTTGCCGCGCTGCAGCTCGCTTGCTCCTTGGATTTAATTTGGGACGTGCGCTTGCCTGCGCGTGGGGGCGCGGCCAATCAGAGAAAAGCCGAACACAAGTTGGTTGCCTTTAATATTCACCTGTTCTAAAGAGGCCAGGCTACCTGTTCTAAAGAGGCCAGGCTACCTGTTCTAAAGAGGCTACCTGTTCTAAAGAGGCTACCTGTTCTAAAGAGGCCAGGCTACCTGTTCTAAAGAGGCCAGGCTACCTGTTCTAAAGAGGCTACCTGTTCTAAAGAGGCCAGGCTACCTGTTCTAAAGAGGCCAGGCTACCTGTTCTAAAGAGGCCAGGCTACCTGTTCTAAAGAGGCTACCTGTTCTAAAGAGGCCAGGCTACCTGTTCTAAAGAGGCCAGGCTACCTGTTCTAAAGAGGCCAGGCTACCTGTTCTAAAGAGGCCAGACTACCTGTTCTAAAGAGGCCAGGCTACCTGTTCTAAAGAGGCCAGGCTACCTGTTCTAAAGAGGCCAGACTATCTGTTCTAAAGAGGCCAGGCTACCTGTTCTAAAGAGGCCAGACTACCTGTTCTAAAGAGGTCAGACTACCTGTTCTAAAGAGGCCAGGCTACCTGTTCTAAAGAGGCCAGGCTATCTGTTCTAAAGAGGCCAGGCTACCTGTTCTAAAGAGGCCAGGCTACCTGTTCTAAAGAGGCCAGGCTACCTGTTCTAAAGAGGCCAGGCTACCTGTTCTAAAGAGGCCAGGCTACTTGTTCTAAAGAGGCTACCTGTTCTAAAGAGGCCAGGCTACTTGTTCTAAAGAGGCCAGGCTACCTGTTCTAAAGAGGCCAGGCTGCCTGTTCTAAAGAGGCCAGGCTACTTGTTCTAAAGAGGCGAGGCTACCTGTTCTAAAGAGGCCAGGCTACCTGTTCTAAAGAGGCCAGGCTACCTGTTCTAAAGAGGCCAGACTACCTGTTCTAAAGAGGCCAGGCTGCCTGTTCTAAAGAGGCGAGGCTACTTGTTCTAAAGAGGCCAGACTACCTGTTCTAAAGAGGCCAGGCTACCTGTTCTAAAGAGGCCAGGCTACCTGTTCTAAAGAGGCCAGACTACTTGTTCTAAAGAGGCCAGACTACCTGTTCTAAAGAGGCGAGGCTACTTGTTCTAAAGAGGCCAGACTACCTGTTCTAAAGAGGCCAGGCTACCTGTTCTAAAGAGGCCAGGCTACCTGTTCTAAAGAGGCCAGGCTACCTGTTCTAAAGAGGCCAGGCTACCTGTTCTAAAGAGGCCAGGCTACCTGTTCTAAAGAGGCCAGACTACCTGTTCTAAAGAGGCCAGACTACCTGTTCTAAAGAGGCCAGGCTACCTGTTCTAAAGAGGCCAGACTACCTGTTCTAAAGAGGCCAGGCTACCTGTTCTAAAGAGGCCAGGCTACCTGTTCTAAAGAGGCCAGACTACTTGTTCTAAAGAGGCCAGGCTACCTGTTTTAAAGAGGCCAGGCTACCTGTTCTAAAGAGGTCAGGCTACTTGTTCTATAGAGGCCAGACTACCTGTTTTAAAGAGGTTACTTGTTCTAAAGAGGTCAGGCTACTTGTCCTAATAAAAAATTCCTCCCAGCTGTGCCACTGATGCGCCCCCCCCCTCCCCCGCCCTCTTACTGACTCACTCCATGTGCTCCTGTGGTTCAGAGGGTTCAGACGAGGCCACGATTCGAGAGGGTGTAAAAAAAAAAAAGGGTTTGAGAACCGAGCGAGTGAGTTTTATAGAGAGGGAGCGTTTGCCTCCACTCTCCACAGACCTCATCAGACGAGGCGGCCTCCTCCAGACGGCTGTAACAGTTTGCATGTTCCCCCCCCCCCCGATAAGAGAAACCCAATGGAAAAACATGCGCAACAGATCGCTGACGCTGTCGCGTTCCCTGACGAAGACGGGCAGGAGCACTTGGATTGGTCCCCGGGGCGCGGTACCTCGGCCGACGCCCCTATCTGCTCCCGGCTGCCCTTGGGGGGGGGAAGGACGACGGGATGGGTCAAGCGCAGAGACTCAACCGCATCGGCGACCCAAAAAACAATGCATGTGTGTGTGTGTGTTCCTGTGTGTGTGTGTGTTCCTGTGTGTGTGTGTGTTCCTGTGTGTGTGTGTGTTCCTGTGTGTGTGTGTGTTCCTGTGTGTGTGTGCCGCCCATCGCAAGTGTGTCGTTGCATGCCGAATAAAGACTTCTAAAAGTCCTGCATTATTATTATTATATCCTCGCAGCCTCGCTCGTCAGATAATAATAATAATAATAATAATAACCGTAATTTTCGGACTATAAGCCGCGCCTTTCCCCCCCCATTTTTCGACCCTGCGGCTTATATAACGGTGCGGCTTATATCATGTGACTCGACGTGAACAAACCCGAAAATGTAAAAATCGAAATATTGCTTTTTTGACTGCATTGAAATGTTATTTATCTGTTCCCTTATTTGCTAAACTTAGTACAACTTGTAAATGAGTTAATTCTTGTTATTTGTCCGACAGTATTGTGTCCCAATGCTAATTACATATGGTAATTAAACATTAAAACACCTGCGGCTTATAGTCCAGTGCGGCTTATATATGTACACATCATTCAATTTAGCTGCTGCGGCTTATAGTCAGGTGCGGCTTATAGTGCGAAAATTACGGTATATAATAAATTGGATTTAAAGAGAGAAGCGCCTTTCTCAGACTCAAGGACACTGTACAAAGAGAGAGCTATATAGCTATATAGAAGAAAAAATTTGAAACGAGTGTGTAACAGGCCACGTGAGCGGATCGGCGGGCGTGAAATCCGCTCTTCGCTCTAGCCGGCTTGTTCCGCTCCGCTAATCGCTCATGTTGACCCCGCCCCCAAGTCGCTCTCCGCTCGCTCACCGCTCACCTTGAATCGAGCGCTCCCCGCTCCACATCGCTCGGCAGATATATCTATTTTTTTGGAGCATGGTGTAAATTAGCTACAACAGTCTACACCCCCTGGGCCCCTTAACAATTGTTTGTATTGAGCCGTATTGTAATTGTACCCATTCTGCAATGTTAAATAACGTTGTTTATCCATTCACTAGCTCTATTAAGCGATGATAGCTAGCCTAGCCACAATGCTATGGTCGCTGCCATTAACGTTAGCATGCAGCTAACGACAACAACAATGGCGTCATATACTTTTTCTAACAGGATGTGAGTGACGGTTCACCCTTCTCATTGGTTGAAAATGGCCTTCATGTTTGTACATCGCCATCTGTTGCTTTGGCATTGTACTACATGTATATTACATCAGTGTTAAACCACTGTGTGTGCGGCCCGGAGTGGATTGGAGCAGAGGAGAACTCTCGCTCCGGACGTCGCGCCGACCCATTTTAAAACCCACTCCTCGCTCACGTCAAAACCGCCCGCTCCGCTCCCCGTGCACTGGTGTGTAACTAGTAGTGAAGATGTGAAGATGTGAAGATGTGAAACTAGTGTCGTTAGTTTCACATCAGTGCCTCCCGGGCAACTTGTCGAAGTGTCCTTGAGCAAGACACTTAACCCCTAATTGCTCCCGATGTGCAGGTTGTGGCACCTTTGCACGGTCGCCTCCGCCGTCTGTGCGGTCACCTCCCGAGGTACACGAGGTGGACACACCGACTAACTTACAAACAGACGTGTCATGTGTACATGCCGTGGGCAGTCAGACGTGTCATGCGTACATGCCGCGGGCAGTCAGACGTGTCATGCGTACATGCCGCAGGCAGTCGCGTGACAGCGTGTCGTGTCGTGTGTCTGCACGTTAGGGTTGCCGTGGCGATGCAACCGTTTCCCATGAATAATGAACTCACGAGTCACGAGTATACTCACGAGAGTATTATTACCGGGGACCTATTGGCAGTAATACTGTACCTTTCGTCGATTTAAGAAAATCAGTTCACTGATGGATCCATGTAGTAGTGTTATTCAGCGCATCCCGCATACATACTTTTGCCGGCCTGGACTGGTCCTCTGAGCTTCTCTCCAAGTCGAGCTGCAGCAGCGGGGTTTAAATCCCCAAACAATTGTCAAATCCTCCGCCGTCGTTGTGTAACATGTCGTGTCGTCTCGTCTCTGGAGCCTTTTTTCCTCCGCTCCGTGTGAAGTTAAATCTACTCTAGCAGTGACAGTGAAATTTAAGCTACTCTGTGCAGACCTAAGCTCTGCTGTCCGCGCTGACACCGTTTAGAATGTCGTCTGACTAAGTGTTGAGATTTTTGGGCACTGATGTGCGAAAATGAACTAAATTTTATTTATCTCTTAAAAAAAATTAAAACATGCACCAGTGAGGGCAGTTTGTACTCAGTGAATGCCTGAACAAGTAATGTACTCAGTGAATGCCTGAACATTCACTCCGGCGGCGGAGCGGCGGAGGAGCTAACAATATACTCGTTATCACCATACATAACGCTCGCTTATATTGAAACACGTTGAGATTATGGGGGTTCTTTCAACCTGAAAGTGCACTTTCTTCAACCTCGAAGTAAACAAATCACAGAGCGGTAGCCACTGCCGGCACCATCCAGGTATCAACGTGAGCTAACGGTAGCTAGTTAGCCGGCACCATCCAGGTATCAACGTGAGCTAACGGTAGCTACTGTAGTTACTGTTAGCCGGCACCATCCAAGTATCAACGTGAGCTAACGGTAGCTAGTTAGCCGGCACCATCCAGGTATCAACGTGAGCTAACGGTAGCTTGTTAGCCGGCACCATCCAGGTATCAACGTGAGCTAACGGTAGCTACTGTAGTTACTGTTAGCCGGCACCATCCAAGTATCAACGTGAGCTAACGGTAACTTGTTAGCCGGCACCATCCAGGTATCAACGTGAGCTAACGGTAGCTAGTTAGCCGGCACCATCCAGGTATCAACGTGAGCTAACGGTAGCTACTGTAGTTACTGTTAGCCGGCACCATCCAAGTATCAACGTGAGCTAACGGTAGCTAGTTAGCCGGCACCATCCAGGTATCAACGTGAGCTAACGGTAGCTTGTTAGCCGGCACCATCCAGGTATCAACGTGAGCTAACGGTAGCTACTGTAGTTACTGTTAGCCGGCACCATCCAAGTATCAACGTGAGCTAACGGTAACTTGTTAGCCGGCACCATCCAGGTATCAACGTGAGCTAACGGTAGCTAGTTAGCCGGCACCATCCAGGTATCAACGTGAGCTAACGGTAGCTAGTTAGCCGGCACCATCCAGGTATCAACATGAGCCAGTTGCATTAGGATTAAAAAATGTCAACACTCACTCACCCCGTTTTATATTACATTCCCAAAGAAGTGCCTCTGTCTCTCGTTGTGCTGGATGAAGTCACTGGCAAGTCGACTCGTGGCGAGGGTTTTGCTTAAATCCGAACAGAGTCTTTTAATTGTCCAAATGCGACAGTGTGTGCAGAAAAGTTTAGCTCTTGTTTGACATGCTGCCGCCATCTTGCTCAGCTCAGCTCTGTGCGGGAAAGACCGACTGCCTCCCCTGCCCTCTGCTGGCGCGTGCTGTGTGTGCACTACAACCAATGCCGTCCCTGTCGAAACTCCGTTTCAGTGTAATAGAAACTGAAACCCAACTGTCATTTTGACTATTGATTTTCAATACCGTCGGTATTTCTAAATACCGCGGTATACCGTAATACCGCCCAAGCCTACTGTGAATGCCTGAAAAAGGAATGTACTCTGTGAATGCCTGAACAAGTAATGTACTCTGTGAATGCCTGAACAAGTAATGTACTCTGTGAATGCCTGAACAAGTAATGTACTCTGTGAATGCCTGAACAAGTAATGTACTCTGTGAATGCCTGAACAAGTAATGTACTCTGTGAATGCCTGAACAAGTAATGTACTCAGTGAATGCCTGAACAAAGAGTATCACCGGTACCACAGACTTACCGCGGTGGCCCTACTGTGTGTAGACCTATTTGCGGACACTTTTCCCCGCACATGTGGGCGCGCCGCGGACGTGTATCGGATCTGGCCGCTCGGTCCTCGTGGCGTGGGCTCCATCTTTGGCACACTACATTTTTGCATTTTGTCATTTAGCTGACACTTTTATCCAAAGCGGCTTACAGCTTCTGTACGACAGGTCAGCAGGAAGGTTACTCAGCTGAGTAACAGTGTTGAAACTTGGGCGCTGCAGTGTTGAAACTTGGGCGCTGCGGTGTTGAAACTTGGGCGCTGCAGTGTTGAGTGCATAGTATTAGCAGTAGAGACATATTAGTATAGTAGGTAGTAAAATAGGCAAGGAAGATGCATTAGTGGTAGAGTGCGTGATGATAGTAGACAGTAAGAATACTGTCTTTATATATACTTTCATTTCAGATATTGATTGAAGAAGTGTTCAAGGACTGGACGACGTGTTCATTGGTGGTTTCTCCACAAAAAAAAACATCCCATTCGATTCGATGTTCTGTGTTCAATCGACGCACACAGTTCCCAATTCACACGCTGCCTGCGACACAGGGCTCGCCTGTATACCGCCGAAAAGGCCTCTCACCTCAGATACCCTGGCTCACTCACAGGCGCCTGTCTCCAGATGCTCCGGGAGTGTGAGCTGAGGGAACAGCGGAAAGGCTGTACTATAGCTGGCTGGCTGGCCGGGTGCCCTCGGGGGAGGGGGATGGGGGGGTGGGGGGGGATACGCCGAGGCCAAGGCGGCCCAGCTGAGCGCGATGGATGAGGTCATACCGCGACCCCGTGTTGTGTCAGACACTCAGGGTAGAGAGAGAGAGAGAGAGAGAGACTCACTTCCTGCGCGCACATCATGCTGCATTTAGAGGACTATGGGAAACATGTTAATAATAATGAATATAATTATTATTATTCATATTATTAAATATGTTGCGTCGTGTCTTGTCTCGGGGGGATCGGTTGAAAACTCGCCGTGGCGGGGAGGGTGGTCGTCCTCCTACCGACGTGAGGGACTCACGTGGAACACTGGTGTCCTTAGACTGGGACTCATTAATAGAATGTAAGCGATTCACACGAGCCCTCTCTCCGCCCCCCCCCCGCACCGTGTCCTTAAAATAGTTCGCTCCCGCGGCTCTGCCACGTTCGAGAAAGGCCAACCGACCCCCCCCTCGTTCCCTGTATCGTCGTCGGCAATGAATCAGGGCCTCTGTGTGGCAAAGCCTAGTGCAGTACGTACATACAGTACATACTGTGACACTTAGTACATATATACGTGCATACTGGCAAGACTTAGTACATGCATACTGCAAGACTTAGTACATGCATACTGTAAAGCCTAGTACATGCATACTGTAAAGTATAGTACATACATACTGCAAAACGTAGTACATACATATTCTAAAGCCTAGTACATGCATACTGCAAAGCCTAGTACATGCATACTGTCAAGCATAGTGCATACACTCTAAAGCCTAGTACATGCATACTGCAAAGCTTAGTACATGTATACTGCAAAACTTAGTACATACATATTCTAAAGCCTAGTACATGCATACTGCAAAGCCTAGTACATGACTACTGCAAAACTTAGTACATGCATACTGTAAAGCCTAATACATACACTGTACATACATACATACATACATACATACATACATACATACATACATACATACATACATACATACATACATACATACATACATACATGCATACATACATACATACAATACATACATACATACATACATACATACATACATACATACATACATACATACATACATACATACATACATACATACATACATACATACATACATACATACATACATACATACATACATGTTTTACTGTTTTTAGATTATCATTGTTAATTGTGATTGTCATATGTATCTCATGTTGTTATATGTTTTGTGTTTTCTGTTGTCTTTCTGTGTGGACCCCAGGAAGACTAGCTTGCCACTTAGGTGACAGCTAATGGGGATCCTTTTAAACAATAAACAATAAACAACAACAATAAACATACATACATACATACATACATACATACATACATACATACATACATACATACATACATACATACATACATACATACATACATACATACATACATACATACATACATACAGTACATAGTGTAAAGCCTAGTATATACATAGTACATGTATACATGCATACTGTAAAGCCTAGTGCATACTGTACATAGCTACATACATACTGTAAAGCCTAGTATATATACATGTATACATGCATACTCTAAAGCCTAGTGCATACATAGCCACATACATGTAATGACATGACTGTGTCTGTCGCTTCACATCTGCTCTGTTCCGCTCGTCGGTGTAGAGAGGAAACCACATCCTGTCTGACACGTCCTGCCGCTCAGCCCTGGTACAACATGTCACCGGGCAGCCCAGTCGGTTATGGTAAACCCCTCGACTCTGCCGATCGGTATTTCATCTCCCGGGCCGGAGCGAGGAGGGGGGGCCCTGTCACCTGCAGTATATTAGAGACTCTCTGATTGATCCCTGCTCCATCTGAGTGACCTCCCATCAGTCAATCTGCAGCCTGCTCTGACTGGTGACACGGATGTAACAGACTGCTAGACGGCTGGTGCTTCATCAAGGAGCTATAGGGCTGTTTCCCCCGAAGCCTGTTTTTGGGATTCGAACTCCGTCAGGGTTTTTGGAACGGACGTTCGAACCTTTGTTTTTAATTAATAAATATATTAAAAAAAAATTACCTTTAAGAAAAACAAAAAAATTATCCTCCAACTAAATCCTCAATTATAAATTATAAAGTATTTTTTTATTATTAAATCAACTTTCTTTAATGAATATAACTCATTAGTTTCGTCAACATAAATAATCCAATAAGGGCACGGTTGGTACGACCCAGTGATGGTGACGTCTTGATGGAGCGCCGAGCGCCAAGCGGATGCAGATAGGCTACATCATTTATGATAAATGTTTTATTTACATTTTTATGACGAGTCACCTACTATAATAGTATAATACTATAATATTGGTGTAGCCTAATCTTTACCTGCAACTGTGAAGATAAACCCCATTGGTTTAAACAGAATGAATAGACACAGAAAAAAATATATATACAAAAGAATTATTATAATAATAATAAAAAAAAATTGTATATAAAAAATTTGAATGTTGATTTAGAATTCGAATGCCAACGTAACGAACGAAGGTCCGAACGTTCGAACGTTTGGGCTCAGCCCTACAAGGAGCAGGAGGAGAACAGCAGAACAGGACGCTTATTGCTTATTGACAGCGTAAGAGTGCGCCCGAGTGCTTCCGCGTTTTCCCTGATTGGCTGCGACACGCCCCGCGGCAGGCGCGGCAGCCGCAGAGCGGAGCGGCAGAGCTTGCGGCATTATGTAGGCGTAATCGCCGATGATTTTCATTCGAAGCTTAGCTCACCTGGCAGCGCTGTGGTCCTGCGGTCCGTTGGTTACAAGTTTGAATCCCTTCAATTTTTTTTTTTTTTTTTTTTTTTTACGTGTATTCTTTCACCGGTTAAGGTTATGCATGGTTAAGGTTAAGGTTAAAGTTAGGCATTGTTTCGGAGTTGGTTAAGGTTAGAAGGGTTAAGTTTAGGCGCTGTTAAGGAGCTGGTTAAGGTTAGAGTTTGTCTTAGAGAATGGCAATAGACAGCCTAATTCCGCACTGCCGCTCTCTCGCGCTGCCGCGGTCACATGGTCACATTGTCACATTCTTGCACTCTTCCGCTGTCAATAAGCTACACGCGAACAGGACAGAAGAGCATACTTTACATTTACTGCCAGGAAGAAGTTAGTTGCAGCCACCTTTCTTCCAGTATTGGATTATTAGAGACCTTCTTTATATGTGTTTGCAATCTCTGCACTCTGAGTATCACAGTGCCCTGACCACTGTACCTTATATGGCAGAGTTGAGTGGCCCTCATTGGCTTCACGTCGTCTCTCACACTGGCACACCTTTATATATAAAGCCATTTTAGGCCTACTCCCCCAATATTTATGTGGTTATATTTTAAGAACCCAGAGTACTTACTCCTTACGTTCCAATGTTATCTCTCTGCATATCCCCAAAGTTCACACTGAATTCGGCCAGCACTCCTTCATGCTCTTTGCACCCGCTGCCTGGAATTCACTCCAGAGCACTCTGGACCTGAAGGAGCCAATTTCTCTCAGAACATTTAAAAAAAAAACTTGTGAGTAACTTGGAATCAGCCTCATATCGTTCTTGCCCCTGCTTTATATGAAAGGCCCGTTATATTTAACTCTATCGCTCTGACCAGATTGTATCTTCTGTTGTTGATTTGGTATTGTTTTATTGTGTAATTTTGCACGGTCTGTTTTTAACTGTCGAAACTCGATGTTTTTTAAGCTGCTGTCTTGGCCTGGCTTTCCTTGGAAAAGAGATCATTGTGTCTCAATGGGACTGGCCTGGTTAGGTGAAGGCAACAGCAGAGCAGGACCGCAGAGCAGGACATATCTGAGAGGCTCCCTGGTCACATCGGCGAGCTGGAGAAACCGTTAAAGTGTCTTCGACTGTTTGATTGTGTCTTTATCTGTCTGTTATTTGTCTGTCTGCCTGTCAAACCGGACGCGAGCCGTGAACGGCCTCTCGCTCCCTTTGTCGGTTCGCCTGCTAGTTGTTATCTCGCCGGGGTGCCTCTCTGTCCGTCTTTCCAATATCATCGCCTAATATTTATGTATTTCTACTATTACCCTGCTGACAATACCTGCACCTCCCCTCCCCCCTCCCCCATGTTGCTTATCAATATGATCACAATCACAGAGCCTAGCGTAGATCCCGCAGGATACGGCGGCACAATGATAGAGATCTGAACATTGATTTATGAAGACATTATCCCTGCCTGGAATTCAATGCACGGTGGAAAACAGTAGCTGCCTGGTTTAAAGTCACAGTACAGTACATAGTGTCTCTGTGTCTCTGTGTCTCCAGAGGTTACACCTTTCGTATCATCTTCGTATTGTTTTCTTATACGCATCGCCGCGTATCGCCGCGACGTCATGCGCCTCGAGTCACACTTTCGTTTTTTTTTCGTTTTTGTCAGCCAAGCACACTGATGTAGTACACTGCCAAAGCAGTAGGTGGCAGTAGGTGGCAAACATGAAGGCAATTTCAACCAATCAGAACGAATGTGCCAATACACTTCCTGGTGGAAGCTCCACCAAAAGAAATGTCAATAAGGCAGCCTATGCCGCGCCACCATCTTGTTTACTCAATGCAGCAATAATTTTCCAGCAAAGCCTAATAAAAGTGCAATAAACAAAACGGATACATTCACTGTGTGTTCTGCTTGTCATTTGTTGATGAAACAAAACTAACATCAACACAAGTGACCACCAAGAGCGGATAGTTTTAGTCTAAAAAACGCTCGGTAGCATTGTTAGCTGCATGCTAACGTCAATGGAGTATGCCATTATAACTATAGCATTGTGGCTAGAAGCTAACGTTAGCTCACGCTACTTAGCCAGCAACAAAACTGATGATATCGCGAGCTATCAGTAGTTAGATAACATTAGAGACAACGCTGTGTGTATTAAACAAAGGTGAATAGATGACTGGGCCATTTTGTTTAATGCTTGTTAAGTTGAAAGAGGAACTCTGAGCTAACAGGGTCTGAATCCTGATAGCTCACGTTAGCCAGCTGATCATGCAATCGGTAATGCTAGCAGAATGAATGGATGTAAACTTTATTTAACATATTGCATATGGGTACAATACAATACGGCTCAATACAAACAATTGTTAAGGGAATGCAGACTGTTGTAGCGTGCTAGCGTGCTGACTACACGCTGTTGTCGACTCGTTTTTTTTGCGTATCTCCAAACGCAAACACAATTTTGCGTTTCAGCCGTATCCACAAAAAAACGCCAAAAAACGCGTTTCTGTGTAGATAGGACATCATACGTCGTCAAAAACGTATAAAAAAACGCCAGGAATACACTAGTCTAACCATAGCCTATGTCTCTGTATTTCTGTGTCTCAGTGTATCTGTGTCTCTGTCTCTCTGTGTGTCAGTGTATCTGTGTCTCTGTCTCTGTCTCTCTGTCTCTATGTCTCTGTCTCTCTGTGTCTCAGTGTCTCTCTGTGTCTCAGTGTCTCTCTGTGTATCTGTCTCTCTGTGTCTCAGTGTGTCTCTGTGTGTGTCTCTGTCTATCTGTCTCTCTGTCTTTCTGTCTCTATGTCTCTCTCTGTCTCTCTGTGTCTCAGTGTCTCTCTGTGTCTCAGTGTCTCTTTGTGTATCTGTCTCTCTGTGTCTCAGTGTCTCTCTGTGTCTCTTTGTGTATCTGTCTCTCTGTGTCTCTCTGTGTCTCAGTGTCTCTCTGTGTCTCAGTGTCTCTTTGTGTATCTGTCTCTCTGTGTCTCAGTGTCTCTCTGTGTCTCAGTGTCTCTTTGTGTATCTGTCTCTCTGTGTCTCTCTGTGTCTCAGTGTCTCTCTGTGTCTCAGTGTGTCTCTGTGTCTCTGTGTCTCTATGTATCTATGTCTCTGTCTCTCTCTCTGTCTCTCAGTCTCTCAGTCTCTCTGTCTGTCTGTGTCTCTGTGTCTCTGTCTCTCAGTCTCTCAGTCTCTCTGTCTCTCTGTCTCTCAGTCTCTCTGTCTCTCTGTCTGTCTGTCTCTCTGTGCCTCTGTGTCTCTATGTCTCTTTATTGTCAAACACAGTGTAGATGTTTGAGTTGCTTATTCCCCGGCCAGCTGTTCCCATACAAGACAAGACGATCAATAAAACCGGGATTCCAACCCTAGTCTGACCGCTGTAGATCTAGATTTAGATGAGATCGAGGGTTTTAGAGTCAATCCGGATCATAATAAGATGTAAGTCCTACACCGAGCAGCTACCAATCCTAGAAAAGCCAAGGAAAGCTTAGGAATGGGGACTTTTATTTTCTCATAGCAGCACTAGTGTTTCTTGTTGCGCTACTGTAGCGTTCAGTTCTACCGGCGCTGCTAGTCAATGAACACCACTGTGTGTGTGCGTGTGCGTGTGTGTGTGTGGGCGACAGTGGCTCAGGAGGTAGAGCAGTCGTCTGGTAATCCATCAGGTTCCCAGTTCGATTCCCGCTCCTCCCGGGCAGCGTGTCGAAGTGTCCGTGAGCAAGACACTTAACCCCTAATTGCTCCCGATGAGCAGGTCGGCACCTTGCATGGTCGCCTCCGCCGTCGCTGTGTGAATGTGTGAGTGAATGGGTAAGATGTGAGGAACAAAATTGTAAAGCGTGTTGGATAAAAGCCGCTATATAAATGCAGCCATTTACCATTTGTGTGTTTCATGCACTCTTTCAAAGAGAAAATGTTGCACACTTTGTCGCAAACAACCCTGCAATCGGACCTCTGAAATGCTTATGTGTGTGGGGTGTGGGGTGTGTGTGTGTGTGTAACTACTAGGAGGGATATGAGGACTGTGTGTGTGTAACTAGGAGGGATATGAGGACTATGTGTAACTAGGAGGGATATGAGGACTGTGTGTATGTGTAACTACTAGGAGGGATATGAAGACTGTGAACCAAATTCACAGCAATACTCAACAACATGGCACCGATAAGAACCACCAGGGTTAAAAATCGCGCTGAGGCATGGATGCACACTGAAATACTGGCCGCTATGAAAACCAGAGACAAAAAATGCTCTGAACTTCATAAAAGTCAGACAAAGCTTTCCAAAAGCTCAAACAGTGAACTCCAAGCCCACGTGGTTGAACTAAAAATCCAAAGAAACAGACTAAGAAATGACGTAAACATCATGATCAGAACCGCAAAAAGAAATTTCATCAACGACAAAACGGAGGAAAACAAAAACAAACCCCGCGAACTTTGGAAATTACTCAATAATCAACTAGGCTGCAGTAAAAAACTTAAAACCAGATTCTCAAACATAAACATAAAGACGGACAACACGCTCATCACAGACAAGCTGGATGTAGCCAATTACTTAAACATCTTCTTCACAAACATAGCCACAACACTGGTAAACAAACTACCCTCCCACTCAGGGCATTATGGGGTAGAACACATAGTAGCATACTACAAAAACCTAGGGGTCCACAAAGACGACTTCAAACTTGAAATGGTAACAACCGATGAGGTACTCAAAAAATTGAGCGCTCTCCAACCTAACAAGGCCACTGGCCATGACAACATCCCCTCCAAATTCCTCAGAGACGCAGCAGCCGCCATCACCCCAGTCATCACACACATAATAAACCTCTCTATAAGACAGGGGCACGTCCCCAAGGACTTCAAAATTGCGAGAGTGACCCCTCTACACAAAAAGGGCAGCAAATTAGACCCAGGCAACTACCGCCCTGTTTCTATTCTTACTTCCATCTCGAAAGTCATGGAGAAAATAGTCTACGAACAGGTCGAAAAGTACCTGGCGGAAAAAAACCTAATCTACGAATTCCAATCTGGCTTCAGAACGTCCCACTCCACTGACACATGCCTCCTCTATTTGAACGACCACATCAAACAAGAGGTGGACGCTGGCAAATACTGCGGCATGGTCATGCTGGACCTACAAAAGGCCTTCGACACTGTCAATCACTCCATTCTAATGGACAAGCTAAAAGCAATTGGTTTTGATAGCCTATCAGTGAGCTGGATGCAATCCTACCTGGAGGGGAGAGAACAGATGGTAGAGGTAAACGGTACTATATCCCCCCCCCTCACAGTGAGCTGTGGTGTTCCACAAGGAAGCATACTAGGACCGCTACTCTTCCTAATTTATGCAAATGACATGTCGTCAGCCTGTGACTGCAACTTGTTCCTGTTTGCGGACGACTCAGCCCTGCTGGTCTCTGACAAGAACAAATTGCAGGTTGAAAAAACCCTCAGCACGGAACTAGGCAAAATCTGCATATGGCTCGCTGATAACAAACTATCATTACACATGGGCAAAACAGAGTCCATTCTCTTCGGTTCAAATAACAAACTCAGCAAGACCGACGGATTCTCAGTTACAGTGGGTGACAATATTGTCACAAGGAAAGACGAAATTACCTACCTGGGTTCCATCCTAGAGGCAAATCTTTCCTGTGACAAAATGGCATCCAATGTAATAAAAAAAGTCAACCAACGAACTAGATTCTTGTACCGGATCTCCTCTCTGGTAAACAAGAATACCCTGAAGACTCTGGCAGGAGCACTCATTCAAGGGTACTATGACTATGCGTGCACCTCATGGTACCAAAGCACCTCAAAGGCGCTTAAAACAAAATTACAAACATCACAAAACAAACTGGTCAGACTACTACTTGACCTGAACCCCAGAACCCACCTCACCCCTGCCCACTTTGCCAACCTAGGATGGCTTAGAGTAGACGACAGAGTACAGCAACTTGCAATGGGCCTGGTCTACAAGATACACTATACGACCGGGGTGCCCATGTACATGTCAAAATACTTCCCAAAGGTCAGTGAATACCACAACCACTACACCAGAGGAAGCTCAACAAATCATGTTAAACCCAGATTCGGCTCAAACAAGGGACTAAACACGTTTCGCAATTATGCCACAACAATGTGGAACGCCCTACCCAAAGCTGTAAAGGAATGTGAATCCCTGCCCACATTCAAAACCGCCCTTAAAGAGCACCTACGGGAGGCTGCAATTCGAAACTGGCCACCGTAAATGCCCTAAACCCCCACCACCTCCTAATAGACAGTCTCCTCCCCACCGCATGTATATATTCCCTCCCCGCCGTATGTATATTTCCCTCCCACCCACCCACCCCCTCCTAATGTACAGTCCCCTCCCCATCATATGTATATACTCTGTCAGGATCTAGGGGTAACAGTACTGTATATTTGAATACCGCCTATGTCACAAATGTATCAGTACTAAATACCTATATGTCCCTATGCCATAAATGTCATGTATGTTGTGTATGTCATAAATGTCTATATGAATTGAAAATGGGGGACCCTGATGGAAACAAGACAAACGTCTTTCTCAGGTCTGCATCCCCTTAACAATTGTATGTATTGAGCCGTACTGTATTGTACCCATTCTGCAATCTGTTAAATAAAGTTTTCATTCATTCATTCATTCATTCATTCATGTGTAACTAGGAGGGATATGAGGACTGTGTGTATGTGTAACTACTAGGAGGGATATGAGGACTGTGTGTATGTGTAACTAGGAGGGATATGAGGGCTGTGTGTATGTGTAAGGAGGGATATGAGCACTGTGTGTAACTAGGAGGGATATAAGGACGGTGTTTGTATGTGTAACTAGGAGGGATATGAGGACTGTGTGTATGTGTAACTACTAGGAGGGATATGAGGACTGTGTGTATGTGTAACTAGGAGGGATATGAGGACTGTGTATGTGTAACTAGTTATTTTGTTCAAACATCACAGATGTGTTTTGTATCGCATGTCTGTGTTTTGGGTTGCGTTTGCACTGATTAAACCGGAGAAAAGGTCTCTCTCCTTACGGGAATAATTACACCCTCAAAGGAAGACAGCAGGCACGGGAGACGGGGAGATAACGAGGAATTCAAAATTTGCGGTTAGCTAGGTTTTTTTTGTGTTGTTGATTAGCTGACAGTCGTTTTTTTTTTTTATCTTTTTCTTTCTTTCCTTTAATGCTGTTTGAGTTAGTAGTCATGGTTCATTACTGGAAACAGCTCGGGACAATAGCCACAAATATCCTTTGGTCTGCAACGAGCGCCAGATCAAAAGAGTGTCTTTCTGCGTGAGGGCATTCATTTGCTGAAGCAAAACAATGGGCCTCATTCATGAAGCGATATAAGAACAGATTTCGTTCTTAACTAGCATTTCCTCTTATTTTGTTCTTACCTGGGATTCAGCAATGTTTTCTTATTGTTGCTTTTCTCTCAGGCAAGACCAAATTCTAAGAGTGATCGAGAGCACTCTTACCCAGATAAGAAACTCTTACCCAGATGAGAAACATTTAAAAAATCCTACCATTCATAATAATAATAATACATAAGATGTATATAGCGCTTTTCCTAATTCTCAAAGACACTTTACAAAACAAACAATATAATACAATACAGTTTTAGTAGATAAAATAAAAAGATATATATAAAATGGTGAGAGAGGAAGGAGTTCATGGGTTGAAAGCAAACCATTGGTCAATTGCCCCTAAATACAGTACCCCCAAATACAACTTTATAAACCCAGAAATGTTCAATAATTATTATTATTATTATTATTATAACTTACTGCGTGCGTTCTGCTTCTGAAATGGATTATATATTGCTGTTAGAACAGTTAGATGCTGGCTGCCCAGGCTGTACGCATAGAACGCATATTTACAACCTCTCCTCTCCTCTCCTCTCCTCTCCTCTCCTCTCCTCTCCTCTCCTCTCCTCTCCTCTCCTCTCCTCTCCTCTCCTCTCCTCTCATCTCCTCTCCTCTCCTCTCCTCTCCTCTCCTCTCCTCTCCTCTCCTCTCCTCTCCTCTCCTCTCCTCTTCTCTCCTCTCCTCTCCTCTCCTCTCCTCTCCCCTCCTCTCCTCTCTTCTCTTCTCTTCTCTTCTCTGTATAGATGTAGCAGTACTGTCTATCTGTATGTCATGTATGTCATATATGTTATGATGAATTGAAAATGGGGGACCCTGATGTAAACAGGAAGAAAGTCTTTCTCTGGTCTGCATCCCCTTAACAATTGTGTGTATTGAGCTGTACTGTATTGTACGGGTCCATTCTGCAATCTGAATTAATCAATCAAAACTCTGCTCCACACCTAAAGTTCTGAGCACACTCGGAGTTTTAGCCACGGACATTTCAGAGAGAGACGACAGGTGACCTATAGGTTCGGAAATACCGGATCTGTCACCTGTCATCTCTCTCTGAAAGGAGAGAGCATATGGATCAGCGGCATATATATATATCAGTATACTGCGCGATTGGTTCTTGACAAGCGCGCAGCCAGTCGTTCAGTATTGACAAAGCCTACGTTGCTGGAACGATTTATTTCGCACTATACGTATAAGTACAAGTATAAGTCTTTATTTGTCATCAGATTAACACACACACATGCGATGAGCGACCCCCGACGTTAAGAATGGCTTGATGAATGTGGCGGTGGCTTTTCTTATTGTTCTCTTAACAGACAGGTAAGCAAGAATATAAGACAAATAATAAGAGAGTATTGTTGAATGAGGCCCATTGTTATATAAGATAAGATAAGATGAGGAGATATGATGAGATGAGATGAGATGAGATACGATGAGATGAGATGAGATGAGATGAGATGAGATTAAGATGAGATCAAATAAAATGAGATGAGATGAGATACGATGAGATGAGATGAGACAAGACAAGATCAAATAAGAGAAGATATTCCTTTATTGATCCCCTGGGGGAAATTCAGCCATCATAGCAGCATGGGGGGAGGGGGGAGGGGGGAGGGGAGGTACAGGTATGGGCAGCATGGGGGGAGGGGGGAGGGGAGGTACAGGTATGGGCAGGGTAATAGTCGAAGACATAATACAGGCGATACAATTATAGTACAGTAGAAAAGTAAAAAAAAAAAAAAAGGCAGTGCAAACAATATAATTAACTCTGAATATTATGCATCTGAGCAAATAAGCAGTGTGATCAAAGCTGTCTGTATGCCCTGATATAATAATATCGTCGATGAGGTTGAATCGTCAATAATAGACGACAATCCTATGTCAACTGAGAGTGTTTCTGCTCGAGGACCGAGGGGGGCTGACCGTCCACCGTCTCCTCCCCGGGAGCGAGCCGTCTCTCTCTGGGTGAGCCTGGCTACACACAGCAGTGTCTCTGTCTCTATGGTGGAGGCCACCGTTCACCGTCTCCTCCCCGGGAGCGAGCCATCTCTCTCTGGGTGAGCCTGGCTACACACACAGTGTCTCTGTCTCTATGGTGGAGGCCACGGGTGTTCTTTGATACGTAGCAGGGACTCATCATCATCATCACAGCCAGCTACTGTAGATAATGGTGTCCTCTGCCCTCCTCCAGAGCGCTGTGGGGGGGAGACGATATACCTGTGGGGGTTGTTTGTGTGTGTGTGTGTGTGCGTGTGTGCGTGTGTGTGTGTGTGTGTGTGTGTGTGTGTGTGTGTGTGTGTGTGTGTGTGTGTGTGTGTGTGTGTCGGCCCCCTGTGTCTATAGCAAGCAATACACTGCAAAGGGAGGATTTCATCGATGGAAGTATGGGAGCATTGTACTGTACATAATGATAACAGCAGGGTGGTAACCGCGGGGGTCTGTGTTTCCCAGGACGTTTTGAAAAGGTAGTCGTGTGGATTATAATGCTAAAAATACCACCGTTGTTGAATCCGTTCCAATGTGCAAAAGCAACATGAGTTTTATAGTGTTTGAGGTCCGCTCAGTCCTTAACCGAGATGCACACGCACATGCACACGCACACACTTGCTCGCTCACTCGCATGCACACACACACACACACACTCACCCACCCACCCACCCACCCACCCACCCACTCACTCACTCACTCACTCACTCACTCACTCACACACTCACACACTCACACACTCACACACTCACTCACTCACTCACTCACTCACTCACTCACTCACTCACTCACTCACTCACTCACTCACTCACTCACTCACTCACTCACTCACTCACTCACTCACTCACTCACTCACTCACTCACTCACTCACCCACCCACTCACACACTCACTCACTCACTCACTCACTCACTCACTCACTCACTCACTCACTCACTCACTCACTCGATTGCTCGCTATAAATAATTGTAATTGGGATCCAATTACCAAGCGATTGGTCTGAACCAAATCATGGAATTATTATAGGAATTTTGAAAACAAAAGGGCAGGGGACTCAGGAGACCGGATTGGATTGTAATTCTATATCGTAAAACATTTTGATAGAATTATTCCCACCTCATAGCTCTGTATGATAGCATGTACAACAGTGCTGCTGTATATACACCATATTTACATTTATATCTTTATATTTACCGCATAATATATATGCCCATGTATTTGTCTGAATATACATATAACCGCTCAATATACTTGCTTGTACACCTGCATATAACCCATAGCTCTGTATGATAGCATGTACAATAATGCTGTATATACCATATATATATAGTAGGGATGTCCGATATTATCGGCCGATATCGGCAGTAAAATGTGATATCGGAAAATATCGGTATCGGTTTATAAAAAAAAAAATTAAAATAACAATATTTGTTATATATATATATCCAGTGAAATTATTAGTTACCTGAAATTATTCAGTTTTTTGGACGGGGAAACCCTGCATATATCGGTATCGGTTGATATCGGTTGATATCGGTATCGGAAATTAAGAGTTGGACAATATCGGAATATCGGTATCGGTAAAAAAGCCAATATCGAGCATCCCTAATATATATATATTTATTCTCACCACATATATACCTATCCTCACATCCTAAGTCTGTACTTACCTGCACATAGTCCTTTACTAGTCTGTACATATCCTACTCTTACTAGTTACGCTGCTGGCCAGTGGCCAGTAGTAGCCATACTGTCTTTATTTATTATACTACAACTCTGTACATAGATCTGATTAGCACTACACACTCAGTACACTACTTACTATATTTTGTAACCTGTACATTGTATAAAAAAAAAATCTAACCCCAACTAACCTTACTGTCATCATGCACTTGTCCTAATAAACTAACCTACACTGTAACACGCAACACTTTGATGAACATTGTTACTCAGCTGATAGAGTTGTATCCTTCCTGATGACTTGTCGTACAGAACTTGTAAGTCGCTTTGGATAAAAGCGTTTCAGCTAGGGCTGTCTTAAATGCTTCGAAGCTTCGAACGTTCGATTCGATGGCACAAGCTTCGACATGGCAGTGGTGACACACACACACACACACACACACACACACACACACACACACACACACACACACACACACACACACACACACACACACACACACACACACACACACACACACACACACACACACACACACACACACACACACACACACACAGTTACTTGTAACTCAATTAAAAAAATGTCTACTCTGTATTGTATATTGTATATTATGTATATTGAACACTTTTTTTTTACACTTTGTTTACGTACTTTTGACTTTCTATTTGACACTTTATCTATTTTTATCTAGCACACTCTCAGGAGCAAAACAGAAAAACGCATTTCATATAAAAGTATTCTGTATCTTTGTATGACAACTAATAAGGAAACTTGAAACTTGAACACACACAGACACACGTGTGTGTCTCCTGCTCCCCCACTCTCACCTCAGAACGACTGTTCCTGAATGTTACTCGCTAAATCCATTTGGACTGATCATCGGTGGCGTTTGCCGTTTGGTATGCCACCTATTTGGCCTTTACTCAGAGAAGACTGATCACTGATCAGTTATTATTACATGTGTGAGAATGTTCATTCAAAACAGACCTGAGAGTGCGGTCGTGTGTCAATGTCTACACACACACGCACACACACGCGCGCGCACACTTACACACACACACACACACGCACACGCACACATTAGTGAGGTAATAAATGGTGTTCCTCGTGTTGACAGGGTGGTAGGATGTGGGTTGGAGCGATGCAACAGATCCTCGGGGCTCGTTGGACGGCAACAAAGATCTTCTTTTAGTCCTCCGTCTGCCTCAAACGTCCTCCTGACACACTTCCACGTCATGTGCTTTTCACTGACATTAAACCTACTTTTCATCTTCGATTCTATATTAGATTAAATCTACTTTACCCAGCTTTTCATCTTCGATTCTCTAGTAGATTAAACCTACTTTACCTAGTCTTTCATCTTTGATTCTCTATTAGATTATACCTACTTTACCTAGTTTTTGTCATCTTCGATTCTCTATTAGATTAAACCAATCTTACCTAGCTTTTCATCTTTGATAGAACACTCAGCTGTCCACACCCTCAACTGACCCCTTGACCTCCAGGTGATGAACGGGATGAGCGTGGCAGGGGACATGCAAATACACACTTTCATCCACATCCGGTCCATCCAGTAGAATTTGAATGGATGACTTTTACTTTTTACCATTGACCTCTAAAGGTCAATTATCCATTGATCTCTAAAGGTTATGTTAAAAAGGTATGTGGTCCAGTTATGCTGCTCTGATTAAAGGTTGTGTTAAAGTGGTATGCGGTCCTGTCACATAATGATAATAATAATAAAACATATATATATTCTTGCTTGAAAGGCAGGATAGTGTCTTGTAGAGTGGATGGAGGTGCTCTCTACAGGAGCTTCCCAAATAGACAATGGCTGACCGATGTACAGGTTATTATGGTTATCTAATAGTTTAAACAACTGTTCTGTAAAGTAATTCAGAACTGTTCTATGAAGTAATTTAGTACTGGACTTTGTAAAGAATCTCAAAGTATTAAGGGGCCACTCTTAATAGTTCAACTGTTCTATAAAGTAATTTAGAACTGAACTTTGTAAAGAATCTCAAAGTATTAAGGGGCCACTCTAATAGTTCGAACAACTGTTCTATAAAGTAATTTAGAACTGAACTTTGCAAAGAATCTCAAAGTATTAAGGGGCCACTCTAATAGTTCGAACAACTGTTCTATAAAGTAATTTAGAACTGAACTTTGTAAAGAATCTCAAAGTATTAAGGGGCCACTCTAATAGTTCGAACAACTGTTCTATAAAGTAATTTAGAACTGAACTTTGTAAAGAATCTCAAAGTATTAAGGGGCCACTCTAATAGTTCGAACAACTGTTCTATAAAGTAATTTAGAACTGAACTTTGTAAATAGTCTCAAAGTATTAAGTGGCTACTCTAATAGTTCGAACAACTGTTCTATAAAGTAATTCAGAACTGAACTTTGTAAATAATCTCAAAGTATTAAGTGGCTACTCTAATAGTTCGAACAACTGTTCTATAAAGTAATTTAGAACTGAACTTTGTAAAGAATCTCAAAGTATTAAGTGGCCACTCTAATAGTTTGAACAACTGTTCTATAAAGTAATTTAGTACTGGACTTTGTAAAAAATCTCAAAGTATTAAGGGGCCACTCTAATAGTTTGAACAACTGTTCTATAAAGTAATTTAGAACTGAACTTTGTAAAGAATCTCAAAGTATTAAGTGGCCACTCTAATAGTTCGAACAACTGTTCTATAAAGTAATTTAGAACTGAACTTTGCAAAGAATCTCAAAGTATTAAGGGGCCACTCTAATAGTTCAAACAACTGTTCTATAAAGTAATTTAGAACTGAACTTTGTAAAGAATCTCAAAGTATTAAGTGGCTACTCTAATAGTTCGAACAACTGTTCTATAAAGTAATTTAGAACTGAACTTTGTAAAGAATCTCAAAGTATTAAGTGGCTACTCTAATAGTTCGAACAACTGTTCTATAAAGTAATTCAGAACTGAACTTTGTAAATAATCTCAAAGTATTAAGTGGCTACTCTAATAGTTCGAACAACTGTTCTATAAAGTAATTTAGAACTGAACTTTGTAAAGAATCTCAAAGTATTAAGTGGCCACTCTAATAGTTTGAACAACTGTTCTATAAAGTAATTTAGTACTGGACTTTGTAAAAAATCTCAAAGTATTAAGGGGCCACTCTAATAGTTTGAACAACTGTTCTATAAAGTAATTTAGAACTGAACTTTGTAAAGAATCTCAAAGTATTAAGTGGCCACTCTAATAGTTCGAACAACTGTTCTATAAAGTAATTTAGAACTGAACTTTGCAAAGAATCTCAAAGTATTAAGGGGCCACTCTAATAGTTCAAACAACTGTTCTATAAAGTAATTTAGAACTGAACTTTGTAAAGAATCTCAAAGTATTAAGTGGCTACTCTAATAGTTCGAACAACTGTTCTATAAAGTAATTTAGAACTGAACTTTGTAAAGAATCTCAAAGTATTAAGTGGCTACTCTAATAGTTCGAACAACTGTTCTATAAAGTAATTTAGAACTGAACTTTGTAAAGAATCTCAAAGTATTAAGGGGCCACTCTAATAGTTCGAACAACTGTTCTATAAAGTAATTTAGAACTGAACGTTGTAAAGAATCTCAAAGTATTAAGTGGCCACTCTAATAGTTCGAACAACTGTTCTATAAAGTAATTCAGAACTGAACTTTGTAAAGAATCTCAAAGTATTAAGTTGCTACTCTACTAGTTCGAACAACTGTTCTATAAAGTAATTTAGAACTGAACTTTGTAAAGAATCTCAAAGTATTAAGTGGCTACTCTAATAGTTCGAACAACTGTTCTATAAAGTAATTTAGAACTGAACTTTGTAAAGAAACTCAAAGTAAACTGTTCTATAGAGTAATTTAGAACTGAACTTTGTAAAGAAACTCAAAGTATTTAAGGCACTGCTCTGTTCTGTAACTTATTTCAGAACTGTTCTATAAAACATCTACGACTGAACTGAATGTTTTTATGCTTGTTTTTTTAATGTTATTTTAAAACTGTGATTTGCCTTACCTTGCTGCAATTTTTTTTATGCTTGTTTTATATGTTTCATATGTCATGTTATGCCATAGAATCAAACCATAAACAAAGTGGCCTATTGGGATGCTAGATCCTAATGTGAAAAACTGATTTTATATGTCTGCACTTTATGTGCACATTTTGTGCCTGTCTTTTTTCTGTTGTGAAGCACATTTAGCTGCAATTCTTGTATGAAAGGTGCTATATAAATAAAGTTATTATTATAATTTTTGCTTTAAAGGAAGGCTACACCATAAAACAACATTACACCTCATGTAGTGGAGCCGGTGTACTGAACGTGTCTGTACTATGGATGGTTGAATAGCCACGGAGTCCTGTTCTCTGAAGGCTGGGTTTCAGGATTCACAGTGTCAAAATTATGTTATCATTCCTTGGGCAATATTGATGAAATCTGATCACGGCTCCATTATATGTTGCCCAATGGCCCTTGTTGTTACTATACATACCGTAGCAGTTAACTCTTGAAGAGGTCTTTATTTGTGTACGTGTGTGTGTGTGCGTGTGTGTGCATGCGTGTGTATGTGCGTGACGGTTCCCACCACAGTCAGGACAGCCGAAACCCCACCAATTTTCCGCCGTCGACTAAAAACAATAAATCAATATCTGAAATGAAAGAAGAAGAAAAAACAAGAAAAAAAACACTAACCTTCTTACTGTCTTCTACTATCATGCACTCTTCCACTAAATAATCTGGACACACACTTCCTTGCCTATATTACTACTTACTATACTAATATGTCTCTACTACTCTGCACTCAACACTGCAGCGCCCAAGTTTCAACACTGTTTGATGAACATTGTTACTCGGTTGATAGAGTCATACCCTTCCTGCTGACCTGTTGTCGTACAGAACTTGTAAGTCGCTTTGGATAAAAGCGTCAAGCTTAATGACTAAATGTAAATGTAGTAAATGTGTGTGTGTGTGTAAATGGTGCATTTATATAGTGCTTTTATCCAAAGCACACACGTGTGTGTGTGTGTGCGTGTGTGGGTGTGGGTGTGTGTGCGTGTGTGGGTGTGTGTGTGTGTGTGTGAGTGTGTGTGTGTGTGTGTATGTGCGTGTGTGTTAATGTATGTGAGTGTGTGTGTGCGTGTGTGTGTGCCTGCGTGTGTGTTAATGTATGTGTGTGTGTGTGAGTGTGCTGTGCGTGCACGTGTGTGCGTGTGTGTTAATGTATGTGTGTGTGTGTGTGTGTGCTGTGCGTGCACGTGTGTGCGTGTGTGTCGACCCAGTCTATCTACTGGAAAGCGGATGAGTTGACTGACAGGACGTACTTTGGTCCTGGTCTGTCAGACAGGACTGCACTCCGCCAGGTCCGCCGAGGTGATGTAATTACGGGAGGGACGGCATGCTCTGACCCCGCCCCCCTCCCTCCCCCACCCGGCCATCCCATGCCTGTCCAAGGGTCCACTGTTGCCTAAACCCCATGTGGCAAACTGCCCCCTTGGCCCCTTGGCGCGGCTCGCCCTCTGTCCTCTCACCCTTGACCTAGTTGGGAACTCCCTCCTGATAGATCTGAGCGACCGGAGGATATCAGTCTTCATCAGTTTAACTCCTTTAGATATCAGTTGAACTAGGGCTGGGCGATATAACGATAACGATAAATATCGCGATATATTTTAATAAACGATATCGAATATCGAAATAAAAAAAAACAGGGCAGTTTTAAAACCAGAGACAGTGGACAGACTTGTCTTTCTTGCCTGCAACTTAAAGTAATGGCTTTGCTTGTCCAAATGACAATACTGACCAAATTCAGATTTCTTTTTCTCTTGTCCATTTATTTTGTTTGCTTTCTAATTTAAAATACATTTTGAAACCGTCTGTACACAGTAGGCTATGTGTGCTAGCAGAACTAGACTCCAGTCACGAGTCACAGTGCACATGTGCGGTGGTTTGTCCACCAAAAATGCGCCAAAAGATCGAAAATAAACTAGCAGAGCCAGAACTGTTCAACTCCTCTGGAGCCACAGCCAGCAGAGAAGCCGGTTTACTTTAGCTTTTAAACCAGCTGCAGCCTGAGAACTGGAGTGTGAGGGGATGTAACACTAAAGATGGCGGCAATGACAAAGAATTGCTGCAAAATAAACATACATCTGTTGTTAAAAAAAAGAAAAGAAATTTTTTTTTTTTTTTTTTTTATATATACTTATAACAATTCGATAATTATCGATATCGAGAAATAAAATAAAATTATCATATCGTTATCGCGATATGATTTTTTTCCATATCGCCCAGCCCTAAGTTGAACTTCTATATACTTACTTATACACCTGCCTATAACCCATAGAACTCTGCATGATACAAGCATGCTGTATATACCCTATATATATATATAATATTTATATATTCATTCTTACCGTATATATATCTATATATCTGCATCTGTACATACCTGCATATAATCCTTTTTACGTTACGAGGTTAATAGTAAAAACAATTAATACAAAGTACATCAAATGAGCTTTGGCTAAGAGGAGTGCTCTCATTGTGGCCAATTAGGAGACACTCAGGAAGCATATAGAGAGGGGTGGGGGCCGTAGGCCCCTTACCTCTTTTTGATTTGATTTGATAAAAAACTAAAAGGTAAATAGTCAAAGACTATTTCCATACAGTTCAATAAGTGTTCAAGAAGGGACAGGGAGTAAAGTAAAAAAAATAAAAATAAAAAAAAATAAATAAAAACCCTGCCCCTTCCTTACAATATTTTACATTATAATATAATACAAATATAAATAATATAACAAATAATGAAAAATAAAATAAAAGTACAGTTTTTTTATACAAATATCCAAATGAGAAAAATATAGGTTCAACGTCTCATTTAGGTGTGAACTAAGCTATTGTTTGGGACAACCAAAAGGGATGCTTCTACAATAGCTTAGCTATAATATACTTTTCAGGTATAGCCCTAATTCTCAGATTAAATATTTGATATTTGAAAGGTTAATTTAGGATATTAGATAGATTGATACGGTTTGGCCTTAATACTTTTAGTTTGATATTTACTGGGCGGCTACAGTGGAAACTTACTCGTCTTTGCACAGTAAGAATAGAACTATAATATATAATATATGTAATATAATATGTACAGTAAATGCGCAATTGCAATTTTTGCCAGAATACAGTCTATGCTGATGATACACTAAATAGGAATCCTTGCAGTCGAGCAGAAAAACTGATTAAAATGAGTATCCCATATGGAAGAGTTGTAGACACATCTTTATTATGGTTTAAATCCATACTACAAGGACATTTCATTTACAGAATCTGCCATATATGTCTGGGCAACCAGTAATCTAACATATAATAGTATAAGAACATGGATGAACTAATCAAATCAAATCAAATCAGATTTAATTGTAAGGCCCGACAACACACGTTAATGTCCCCATGGGCCGGACACGTCTTCTTTAAACAAGTCAAGAAGAAACATCACAATAAGTCAAGAACAAAACAAGAACACCATAAGGTCCACATTTTTTTTAATAAATGTAACACTCCCAGACATACCCCACGCGAAGGTAAGGATATGCAAATAAGTAATGCTATCTGAAGGCAGACACGACATGCTTCTTATAATCCTTTCGGTAGGGGCGAGTACCCAAGTATTGACTGACAGCAGCACAAAATGCTTTACGCAGGGAAGCACACACACAGAAAGATAATGTTTGCTCAATTATATTAAAATGTGATCCTTGAGCCAACAACACAATGGAAAGTCTACATGTACTGTATACATACACACCCTGCTGTGTCTCCTCCATACGATATGTTTGTTCAACAGCAAATGGAATTTAAAACAAGTATATCCATCGCTCCTACCGCTCAGCCCAGACTGGCCTGCTGTTACCGGTGTAGTTTCAAGTTTTGTTTTATTTGTCATATAATAAGGTGCATAATAAGTTATTATTATTAAAGTTATAATGGTCAATGGTGCATTTATATAACAGATTTTAGAATAGAATAGAAATACTTTCATTATCCCGTGGGAAATTAGACAAATTATCCACAGCTTTCACCCGTTCACTCACACATTCACACACCGACGGCGGAGGCGACCGTGCGAGGTGCCGACCTGCTCATCGGGAGCAGTTAGGGGTTAAGTGTCTTTGCTCAAGGACACTTCGACACGCTGCCCGGGAGGAACGGGAATCGAACTGGGAACCTCCGGATTACCAGACGACTGCTCTACCTCCTGAGCCACTGTACATGTAGACAGTACATTACACTGAACGTTCTGTATGAGCCTCCTGAGATTGTGTTTCATACAGTAAAAAAAAAGTTTAAAGAATAAAGACCAAACACTATACAAAATATACAATTATACAAAACTAAAGTAGAAAAATGCAAACTAAATGCAAACATTTGGTAGAGATGTAGTGCAAGTCTTTTAGTAATAAATAGATAAAGCGCTAGCAGATCAAATAAAATCAAATGTATTTGTAGAGCCCGCAATCACAAGTTAATGTCCCCAAGGGCCGGACAAGTCTTCTTTAAACAAGTCAAACAAGAAACATCACAATGAATCAAGAACAAAAAAATCACCATGAAATCCAAAATAAATGTCAAATAAATAAACGCAACGCTCCCAGACATGCCCCAGGGAAGGGAAGGGAAGGGAAAAACTCACTAAAAACCTAGCAATAGGAAGAAAGCACCACAGGTAGGAATGCTTGATATTGGCTTTTTTACCGATACCGATATACCGATAATTGTCCAACTCTTAATTTCCGATACCGATATCAACCGATATCAACCGATACCGATATATGCAGGGTTTCCCCCCCCAAAAAAATGGAATAATTTCAGGTAATTAACATTACATATCTCTTGTTGTGGAATTAACACAACATTATGCATACTTTTGACAATAAATAAAATCAGAATTTGTTCCTACTTGCTTGCCTGGGCAAATAAAGGTTATAGAAATGTAAAAAAAAAAATTGAAAACCGATACCGATATTTTCCGATGTCACATTGTAATGCCGATATCGGCCGATAATATCGGTAGGCCGATAATATCGGACATCCCTAACCACAGGCAACGTGCAGGAGAGCAGATGAACCCACGCCCACCATGCAGTGTCAACCCAGACCTGCCTGCTCTTACCGCAGACAGACGAACCCCCCCGGCCGTCACAAGATGTAGGTTAAGGGCCTAATCTTACACTCAGCTGTTTTACACGTAAGTTATTTATAAAACACTTGGCAAGGGGAGGGTGTTTCTTTGCCAAGTCGGTATCATGGAGGCCAGCGTCGGAGGCCAGGGGCTTTGGGGCAGACCGGGAGCTGCTGTGGCTAGCATCGCAGCTAGGGTGACTGTCATAAAGGAGACATGGGGTGCTCGTTTGTTTGCGTAGAAGGCTACGTACTGTAGGCTACGTTCACACTGCAAGCCGTAGGGCTAAATTCCAGTGTGAAACCGGTCAAACGATAACGAAGATGGATGTAACGAATTGTGACAAATGTCAATCTAGAGCAGGGGTCTCAAACTCGCGGCCCGCGGGCCAATTGGATGATATTTTGCGGCCCCCCAGATGATTTTTTTTTTGTCATGTCATCACAAACACTGGCATTTAAAGGGTACAAATAAAACAATTCCTGCACCAGAATGCATGAAATTAAGTCTTTGTAACACAAATCTCCTGGTGGGGGACCCCCCGCTTAAAAAGTGGCCTGACTGGGGCTATATTTCGCACTATATTTCCTGGCCTGAATGATTTCCCTAGTCTGGCCCTAGTTAAAAGCCTCCAATGCTTATTAGTGTGTGTGCGTTTGAACGTTTGCATTTTTCAACCATACATTTCCATAAAAAAATGTAAAAAAATTAGTGCTGTCAAACGATTTAAATATTTAACTCGATTAATCGCATGATTGTCCATAGTTAACTCGCGATTAATCGCATTTTTATTTTAAATTTTTTTTTTACCTTAAACAGATCTTTTTCAAGTTCCAAGTTTTAATACTCTTATCAACATGCGAGTCAACAAATGCTTGCTTTGTGCAGCCATTTAACACAAAAGGATGACCCTCATGCATTGCAAATTTGCATCAAATTCAAAACAGAGTGATGCACAAAATAACTTAAAAGAAAATAATAATTTAAAACAATGAATAAAGTGTGCATGAAATAATAGGGGAAAGAAAACGTTAGGAACTTGTTACATTCACACACACAAGGGCTGATTAATCAGACCCCCCCCTCTCTCCCTCACACACACACTCTCCCAGTTCTTTTTCTCTTTTGCCCCTTCCTCATCTCTCTCACCCCCCTCTCTCTCTATATCTCACACACACACACACACACACACACACACACACACACACACACACACACACACACACACACACACACACACACACACACACACACACACACACACACACACACACACACACATACTTCAGAAACAAACATAGTATCAATGAGAGCATCAATAATACACCTGAGTGAAGTCTAGTAAAAATTTTTTTTTTTTTTTTTTTTTAAGTTAATCTTGAGTTAAAAAAATTAGTGGCATTAATAGAATCGGGAGTTAACGCGATATTAACGCGATGTATTTGACAGCCTTAAAAAAAATACTTGAAACCCTTTTTGTGTGGAATATTTGATGCGGCCCGGCCTCACCCAGACTCTACCTCCAGCGGCCCCCAGGTAAATTGAGTTTGAGACCCCTGATCTACTGAGTTGATTTATAAAAAAAAAGAAAAAAAATTTGAGTTACATGGTTTTCTTCCACCAGAGACGATTTTGCTATTAGTCCTGTGCGCCGGTATCCCATGGCTTCTGAGTAGCACTCCACAGCCTCCTGAGAGTCACACCGCTGGGATGATATCCTCCTTCTGCGTTTACTCCTTTTGGCTCATTGGGGGCGACAGTGGCTCGGGAGGTAAAGCAGTCGTCTGGTAATCCGGTTCGATTCCCACGCCTCCCACCGGCAGCATGTCAAAGTGTCCTTGAGCAAGTCACTTAACCCCTAACTGCTCCCGATGAGCAGGTTGTGGCACCTCGCATGGTGCCGTCGGTGAGTGAATGTGTGAGTGAACGGGTAAAAATGTGAGGAACAAATTCTACAAATTCACTGCACTTTGTATCAGTCCTTAGGATGGTCCTCTCTGTACCAATGAAGACAATCACACATGTTGATTTTTATCCTGAAGTCATTGCTAGCTAAGCTGCCCTTATATATCTCCAGACTTCTGTCCTTTTATACTTGCTTTTTTAATACCAGACGAGCAGCAAATGGGATGCTTTTAAATGTTCCTTTGATGCAGTCAGAGCTCGGTAATGCTGCATTCTCCCACTATGCTCCCTTTTTATGGAATACGCTGCAAGTAAAACTTTGTCTAGAGGCACTTCCTACTGTGAATGCTTTTAAAGGTATGCTACGATTAGCCCTTTATGAAACATGTAACTGTTTTACCTGATGCTATTGCTGATGTGATTATGCTCCTTGCCACTGCACAAATGGCCTTCTGTATTTATATTTGAATTGTATGTTTTTTGTTTAATGCCCTGTTTTATGTTGAAACTTGTTGTGTGCCGTGTTGGTCAGGACTCCCTGGAAGAAGAGATCTTGTATCTCAATGGGACATTCCTGGATAAATAAAGGATAAAAAAATAAAAATAAAAACACTTTGGATAAAAGCTGCTGTATAAATGCCACCATTTACCATTTAACATTCATTGCTGTGTGTAGTGTCACCAGTATCGACTGACTGCATTGCCCAAACAACAAACCTCGAATACCCAAAACAGAAGATTCCGGGACGGTTCTGTTTTGATTTCACTGCCAGTAAAACATACAACGTTCTAGCAATAAAACCCCACGAGGGAGTGTGTTTTGGTAAATAACATCGCGGCTGTGATTTGGTTACGGGTTACACAAGCCGCAGCTGAGCGCCGCCGATCATCGCGGTCGTAACGTTATTTAGAATAGAATAGAATAGAAAGCTTCATATATCGAATGATTATTTTGTGTAAATTAGGTTGTACGCCGACCCATCAAGTAATACCTGTTTAGTTCAGGAATAGGGGGCAGGTAACTATAAGACTTCTTCTTCTTCCTGCTCCTTTTGACCATGGTAGAACGGTATTCATGATTTTGTATGAAAACTGTATGATTGTATTGCTTCCATGTGGCAAATAAAACTCTCAATCTGAAATCTGACATCTTTATTGTCGTTGTACATAATACAATGAAATTAGGAGTGCTACTCCTGATCAATGCAGTTAAAAACTAAATAGACAGGACAACTGCAATACATGTTTATCCCTCAATGCTACACATACTGTATCATTCACTCCATACTATATAATTCACTCCATACTATATCATTCACTCCATACTATATCATTCACTCCATACTATATCATTCACTCCATACTATATCATTCACTCCATACTATATAATTCACTCTATACTACACATATCATCCACTCCATAGTATACCTATCATCCACTCCATACTACACATTAAAAAGGTCTTAACATGTCTTAAATGCAAGTGGTTGAAACCCTTGCAGATAATACAGTTTGAATGAAGAAC
>NC_140178.1:9388908-9393124 GCF_963971535.1 Notolepis coatsorum
TTGCTGCATTGAGTAAAGCAAGATGGTGGCGCGGCATAGGCGCCTGCCTTATTGACATTTTCTTTTGCTGGAGCTTCCACCAGGAAGTGTATTGGCACATTCGTTCTGATTGGTTGAAATTGCCTTCATGTTTGCCACCTACTGCCACCTACTGCTTTGGCAGTGTACTACATCAGTGTGCTTGGCTGACAAAAACGAAAAAAAAAACGAAAGTGTGACTCGAGGCGCACGACGTCGCGGCGATACGCGGCGATACGTATAAGAAAACAATACGAAGATGATACGAAAGGTGTAACCTCAGCCTGAGTGTCTGGTCAGTAACATGGGTCTCCCAGTCCACAAAATAAATTTTTTCATATCAATTTAATCAGGAGAGATAACCATATATATATATTTTTTTAACTTATCTCAAGAAATCTTGCCAAGCCAGATTTGCTTACTGCACTGGCAAATTATTTGACTTGTTTCAAACACATAATTGCTTAACAAACACTAGTTCTTTTTTTCCCCCCATTGTTGCAGTGTGGAGTTCTCTCTCCTCATTGGATAACGTTGTTGTGTTTACGGCAGAGCTGAGGGACTGGGAGACCCATTTTACTGACCAGACACTCTCTATATCAGTGATGACTGTCGGAATATAGAGCTATTATTTTAACATGAATCACAGAAAATACCACTTACAGCGCCTTTAAAATTATGGATCGGATTTTAATGTGAGCGGGTCCCAGGGTGGGACTGGTTTAGAGGTAGGTGGTGCTAAATAAGAGCCTTATTGATCTCAGGTTGGCCAACAGCCACAGCCAGAATTGACCACCGTTGGGACTTTTGGTTGAGGTGTTACCTTCACGGTTTGACACTAGACTGTTGCTGTAACCCTGGCAGACAGCTCTGTGTCACAGTCACACAGATGGTAAACCCAACTGCCCTAATAGCCCATAACATGAGTTAGCGGATAGGATAGTGACTTTATGTTAGCATGTTAGCCTAACTAGATGTCCCCTTTCATGTGATGTGCGCATAACTTGTGAAAACAATTTGGGATATATATATATATTTTTTTTACCCTTTCACTACCACACTACAGCAGGTTAACCCTTTCACTACCACACTACTTTCTGTAGTGTGCTAGTGAAAGGGTTAACCTTCTGTAGTGTGGTAGAGAAAGGTTAACCTTCTGTAGTGTGGTAGTGAAAGGGTTAACCTGCTGTAGTGTGGTAGTGAAAGGGTTAACCTTCTCTAGTGTGGTAGTGAAAGGTTAACCTTCTGTAGAGTGGTAGTGAAAGGGTTATCCTTCTGTAGTGTGGTGGTGAAAGGGTTAACCATCTGTAGTGTGGTAGTGAAAGGGTTAACCTTCTGTACTGTGGTAGTGAAAGGTTAACCTTCTGTAGAGTGGTAGTGAAAGGGTTATCCTTCTGTAGTGTGGTGGTGAAAGGGTTAACCATCTGTAGTGTGGTATTGAAAGGGTTAACCTCCTGTAGGGTGGTAGTGAAAAGCGTAACCTTCTATAGTGTGGTAGTGAAAGGGTTAACCATCTGTAGTGTGGTAGTGAAAACTGAAAAGGTTAACCTTCTGTAGTGTGGTAGTGAAAACTGAAAAGGTTAACCTTATGTAGTGTGGTAGTGAAAGGGTTAACCTTCTGTAGTGTGGTAGTGAAAGGGTTAACCTTCTGTAGTGTGGTAGTGAAAGGTTAACCTTCTGCAGTGTGGTAGTGAAAGGTTAACCTCCTGTAGTGTGGTAGTGAAAGGGTTGACCTTCTGTAGTGTTGTAGTGAAAGGGTTAAGGACTGCTACACTCCTAGTTTGCTCTGAACATGAGCTTTTTCCTTTGATGCTTCCAACACCTGGAATGCCCTCCGACTGACTCTGAAGCTGAAGGCTCCTCCTTCTCTCGCTGCATTTAAAAGTA
The DNA here is from genome assembly GCF_963971535.1 of Notolepis coatsorum. Taxonomy (NCBI): domain Eukaryota; kingdom Metazoa; phylum Chordata; class Actinopteri; order Aulopiformes; family Paralepididae; genus Notolepis; species Notolepis coatsorum. The sequence goes on from NC_140178.1 coordinate 9,390,814, forward strand.
TGATCTCCGACCACTGTGTGTCGACTTGTAACCGTCTTAGCTGATTCATTATTGTTTATTTATCGTGTCTATTATGTATGAAATTGCTAATGTGTTGTTTTGTACAGTAAGCTCGTCGTCGCTGTAAATGAGGGTAACCTCCGTGTATTAAGAGTTGAAATAAAGGTTTGAAATTAAATGAACCCTTTCACTACCACACTACCAAATGGTTAACCCTTTCACTGCGACAATACAGAAGGCTAACCCTTTCACTGCCACACGACAAAGGGTTTAAATGAAAATTGCTTCCTGGCAGAGCTGTGAAATGACGTGTCAATAGACATACATTTATTATATACGCCTTGTATATGTATATGTCCAGGGGGACCCTGATGGAAACAAGACAAACGTCTTTCTCTGGTCTGCATCCCCTTAACAATTGTGTGTATTGAGCCGTACTGTATTGTACCCATTCTGCAATCTGTTAAATAAAGTTTTCATTCATTTCATTCATTCACTCGCTTTTATACAACATTTGATTTTTATTGCAATTTATAGGCTTTTTATTATATTCATAATCAAGGCTTTCCCTAAACAACGGTATAGGGCCGCAGCCCCACTACGACAACCCGCCAGCGCCACCATGTGTTAAAAATATGAACTTTATTATTTTTTTAAAATGTTTTAAGTTAAAGTTTTTTGCAGTGAAAGCTTGGGGCCATGCAGCTTAGAAACAGACACATCATTGTCTAATATGCGATTGCTCTCTCTCTCTCTCTCTCTCTCTGTGTGCGTGTGTGCGTGCGTGTGTGTGTGTGTGTGTGTGTGTGTGTGTGTGTGTGTGTGTGTGTGTGTGTGTGTGTGTGTGTGTGTGTGTGCGTGTGCGTGCGTGTGTGTGTGTGTTTTGTCTACAACATACTGTAACAGCAGAAGGCAGAATCCGTGGTCTATTTCCAGTGGTGTACATCACTTTGTCAGATGCTTCACTATCTTCCGGCTTCCAAATTCAAAAGTACATTCACGATTAGATTAGATTCAAATGTATTGTCATCATATGGCACAAGTACAGTATGACGAAAAGACGTTTGGCATCCAACCAGAGTGCAAATGTAACGGTAAAGTGCAATAGTAATATACAATGTACAGGTGGTTAAACTGGGTATACAATATATAAAGTAGTACTAGTGAGTAATAGTGCTAATCAGATGTATGTGACAGTTTGAGTTTGAGCATCATAATGTAATTTAGGAGCAAAGCTGTCTTTTAATTTCAAACATTTACCTAAACGTTTACTGTAGTGCTGAATCTCCCTCGGGATCAATAAAGTACTTCTATTCTATTCTATTCTATTCTTTTTTTTACAGTAAGACTTCGATTCTCATGCAGGCACACGTTGTTTGGGCTGATTGATTGATTGATTGATTGATTGAAAACTTTATTAACAGATTGCAGAATGGGTACAGTACAGTACAGCTCAATACATACAATTGTTAAGGGGATGCAGACCAGAGAACGACTTTCGTTTTGTTTACATCAGGGTCCCCCGTTTTAAATTCATCGGCTCTGTTTCATTTGAGTAAAGTGTTCCTTTTTTAATCCCCTTGGGGGAAGTGTCATGGCAGCATGGGAGGGGGGGGGCATAGTCAAATAATAATACTAGAACATCTTTGCTAACTCTATGACGTTATGCTGGCTCTCATTCTTTCTTTCCCCTTTCTGACCTATTTCTTTGTATATGATTCTAATCTCTGATACAGCTCAGTGAAATCATGAAAACAAAGGAAAACATTACATATTTTCATAATAATAATAATTTCACTGCGCTTTATTTATTACTTCCTGGAATGTGGAATAATATCATAATAATGACATCACGCAGTACAACTCTTTTAACTCGATAACTCTCAAACCAAATGCATTTTACTTCAGTTAATACTGTGGAGATACAATCTGTTCACTGTTCAAGTTTCAAGTTTGCTTTTATTTGTCTTGTATAAAGTACATGTACATTACAATGCAATGTTTGGTTCTGTATGAGCCCATGTGAATGTGCTTCATACAGTAAAAACCTAAGTAAAAGAGGAATAAAGTCCCAACATTATACAAATATACAAACTAAAGTACAACCTAAGTGCAATGAAAGTACAATGAAAGTACAATGCAGGCAATGAGGTACAAAAATGCAGACAACGAGGTACAAAAAAAGAAATGCTAAAAAGGAGGTATGGATGTAGTGCAAATCTCTTTAAATACTGTGAGTATGGACATAATAGATCGTTTTAATTTTATTTAATTGGCATTCCTTTATAACAGGATCTACCTCCCAAACGGA
>NC_140178.1:9393324-9403324 GCF_963971535.1 Notolepis coatsorum
TAGATTCGATTAGAACAATGAAAAGAAGTTTGGCATCCAACCATAGTGCAAATGTAACAGTAACGTGCAACAGTAATATACAATGTGCAGGTGTATAAGATATATAAATTAGTACTACTGAGTAATAGTGCAAACCAGATGTATGTACAGGGTTGTAGTATAATATGTACAGTGATACAGGTATATAGACACTATGGCAGTAAGTCAAGCAGGGTAACTAGTAAGAGTCATTGCATTATTGCCGGTAACCGACGGTAGTGTGATAGTAAAGGGTTAACCTTCTGTAGTGTGGCAGTGAAATGGTTAAAGGCATCGACTGATCTGTCAATACAGGGACTGCCACTAGATAGCAGGTAGCCTAGATATGAGTTTTTAAAAGTAGCATATTTGCTGTGTTTTCTGGCTGTAAAATGTTTGTTTACGTTGGTAATGTAGGCTATCATTTGGGTGTACATCACAATGCGTTAAAAACATTTCTTATAACTCATTCTCCTTCTACATAACTATTTGGAATGTACTCCACATTGATGCAGTATGCTTTTAAAGAATATGTCACTAATCTTTAAAAGTCTCATTAGTGTGAGGTGTGAGGATGTTGCGTGCGGATTGTGTTACCATGGTGTTGAATTGGTGATCACAGCACTTTTTTTTTTTTTTTTTTTTTTTTTTTAATCTTTTCCCCCTCCCTTTTCCTCCGTTTTTCTCCCATCCCAATGTTAGTCGTTATGCCAATTCCCAATCCCCTTCCTGGTCGCTGCGCACTTACCCCCCACAGTCGGTCTGGGAGAGTGGAGGCTATCACATGTTTCCTCCGACACACGTCTAGCCAATCAACCGCTTCTTTTCACCTGGCAGCGCGGACTCTCACTGAGATGGCGTAGCGTGTGGAAGGATCACACTACCGCCCTTAGATCCTATCCGCGCTTAGCAGGCGCCCCGACCGAACTGTAGGAGTCGCTGTTTACAACGACCCGGACCCACCCCGCCAGCTTCTCCCACCCTCTAATACTGCCAATTGTATTAGTGTGAACGGCCAGCCAAGCTGGTGACAACGCCGGGAGCTGGATTCGAACAGGCGAATCCAGCGTCTCCGGCGTTGGTGATGAACGCAATCTCCGCTACGCCACCTGACCGCCCAGGGCGTGATCACAGCACTTCTAAGTATGCGTGTGATTTGATTTGATGACAATCACCTGTTGTTTGTGACCACTAATGCTGGAGCAGCCATACCCAAAAATCTAGGCATGAACTCATGGTAGTGTAAATAAGTGCAGTGTTGAATTTGAAGTTTGTTGGATGCACGGTTCTGCAAGCAGCAATGCCACAGTTCTCCATAACGCTGCATAATGAAGAGGACGTGGAGCACTTCACCTACTGTACCTAGGAGTAACATCAGCAGGGATGGAGGAGCAGACAGGGACATAGAGGCACGCGTCAGCAAAGCACAGGTAGCATTCAGGATACTCAGGCCAATCTGGTTATCCAAGCAACTCTCCAACAACACCAAGCTACGGATCTTCAAGACCAATGTGAAGACTGTCCTGCTCTACGGCTCTGAGACGTGGAAGACTACCGAGGGCCTCACAACAAGCAAGATCCAGGTGTTTGTCAACAAATGCCTGCGCTACATCCTCAAGCTGTGGTGGCCCATCAAAAGCACAAATGAAGAGCTGTGGAGGATAACCAACCAGGACAGCATAGCTAGCTACTACCACCATCAAAAGGAGAAAGTGGAACTGGATAGGGCATACCCTTAGGAAGGACTCCAACAACATCACTAGACAGGCCTTGGACTACAACCCGCAGGGGAAGAGGAAAGCCGGTAGGCCGAGAAACACCTGGAGACGTTCCACACTCCCAAGGCCTAAAGAACATCGGAGTGAGCTGGCAAGAAGCAAAGGCCCTGGCCCAGAAGAGAGTGAGATGGAGAGCTCTGGTGGATGCCCTATGCCCCCCAACGGGGTAAAGAGGATTAAGTAAGTCAAGCCATAACGCTGCAAGCAGCAATACCACAGGTCTCCACAACGCTGCAAGCAGCAATACCACAGGTCTCCACAACGTTGCAAGCAGCAATACCACAGGTCTCCACAACGCTGCAAGCAGCAATACCACAGTTTGAACTGGGCACTGCACTAGTGGGAATAAAGATAGGAAGGAGGAGGGTGTCGAGGCCAGGCCAAGGCTCCTTGCTCTCTGTTCCACGCTGCTCTCCAAAAGCCATTCATGGGAGACGGGGTGTGTCTGAGTGTAAGCACATGCATGTATGTGCACTATGTTGTCTGAGGAGGGGTGTGTGAGATACCGCTCAGCTGAAACAACATACTGCGGCAGCAGATGGGAGGCCGAATCCGTGGGCTATTTCCAGTGGCGTAACGGACGAAACGTCAGGCTTCCATTGCGGAAAAGGGAAACACATTAGACACAGAGGTGTTACCAAATGACCTCAGAGCCATTATTAAGACAGCTGTGCTTTGGTCGTCACTTTTTTTGTGAACGTGCACTCGTCGCTGACAAACTGGTCCGACCGTCTTTAGGGCGCCCCCCCCCCCCCCCCCCCCCGGGCTGATTTCATAGCTCATTCCCTGAGCTTGACCCTTGACCTTTTGGCGGTAACATGCACACGGCTCATCATTGGTTGTGGGTTGGATACCAGGATGTAGCCTGGTTCTTTATTTTTTTTATCATGTTTTTTTTTTTTTTTTTGACAACACGACACCAACAAACAATAACAACAATAATAATAATAATAATAATGACAAGATAATAAGAAATAAGAAATACAGACCAACATTTAACTAATAAATACAAAATACAAGATACCAAGTAGAAAATATAAAACACCACAAACAACACAAAAGACATTAGACTAGACATTAGACAATAGACATTTCCTCCCCCACTTCCCCCTCCGCCCCAAGACCGCCGGATCCCCCAGAACCAACACTCCACCGCTACATTGTGCCTTTGACCACCTCGGCCGCCGCAGTCCACATTTCAATACCCGCCTGTCCCACCCCAACCACACGAGCAGTCGAGATGTCCAAATAAATAACGTCCAGCAATGTCAGGGACCAGTTAATTACCGTGAGTTTATCAGGTTCTTTCCATCTCATAGCGATACGCTTTTTGGCTGCTGTAACGCCTGCCAGAATAATTATTTTCTGTTGTATGGATGTTGGTAGTAGAGATATATCGTTTAGAAGTGATGTTGCTGCCGTGAGTGGAATCGATATGTTACAGATGCCCGAGAGTCTAGTTGCTATAGATTTCCAAAAAAGGGCTACTGGTGGGCAATCCCAGACCATATGCATATATACATGCCGCCGGTGTCTCTCAAAGAGCATAAAGTGCACCGGTCCCATAGCAAACAGTTTCCTAGGTGTGAGATATGAATATAATATAATGTTGTTATATATTTTTTATTGAACAATCTTATCACACTTTTTTACTGTCCATTCTATTTTATTATTTGTAGCCTATTTTAAACTGAATCAAACCGCACTTTTTTACTCTATCTAATCTATTCTATTTTATTATTTGTATTGCTGAAGAACTGTGATTTGCCTAACCTTGCTACCTCTCTATCTCTTTGTATTTAAATTTTAAATTTTTTATGCTCGCTTATGCCTGTATTTTTATTGTTGTGAAGCACTTTGAACTGCAACCTCTGTATGAAAAGTGCTATAGAAATAAAGTTATTATTATTATTATTATTATTATTATTATTATTATTATTATTATTATTATTATTATTATTATTATTATTATTATTATTATTATTATTATTATTATTATTATTATTATTATTATTATTAAAATTAATTTGTTGGTGATTAGGGTTGCGGGAGGTCAATATAGCATTTGTCCAAAACGTCGTCCCAGTCAAACTCAGGGTCTAACCCTGAGATGTCCCCTCGCCAGACTCTATCTAATGTAGATTTTTTTATATGTGGATTTGATTAAACGTGTGTAAAAATCGGAGACAAACCCTCTTGCGGTTGTCCTGTCACCGACAAGCCCGACAAGAGGGTGTGGGTGCAACCGCACATGTGGATGTAGCCTGTTTCATGACTCATTGGACATTTGGTAGTTTTCCGTCTCCTTTCTGTCCTTCTTCTGTCGTTTGTTGTGTAAAATTATAATCACGAGACTGTCAGGCAGGAGATACGAGAGAAGGAGGAGGAGGAGGGCTGAAGAACATGGATGAGGGTATTGCTGTCATGGTTTTTGCTTTATTGTTCCTTTCTGTGAGGGACAGCTGTCTATACAGAGAGGGGTTGGGTAGGGGACACACACACATTTTACACTGTACATTGGAATATTGACAAAGCCTTACTTGGTCATTTACTGTACAACTAGGTTAGGACATTTGTAGGGGCCAGTTTCGAATTGCAGTCTCACGTAGGTGTTTTTTGAGAGTGTTTTTGAAAGTGGGTAGTGATTCACATTCCTTTACAGCTTTAGGTAGGGCGTTCCACATTGATGTGGCATAATTGCGAAACGTGTTTAGTCCCTTGTTTGAGCCGAATCTGGGTTTTACATGATTTGTGGAGCTCCCTCTGGTGTTGTGATCGTGGTATTCACTGACCTTTGGGAAGTATTTTGACATGTACATGGGTACCTTGGTCGCGTAGTGTATCTTGTAGACCAGGCCCATTGCAAGTTGCTGTACTCTGTCGTCTACTCTAAGCCATCCTAGGTTGTCAAAGTGGGCAGGGGTGAGGTGGGTTCTAGGAGTCAGGTCAAGTAGTAGTCTGACTAGCTTGTTTTGAGGGATAGCTGTCAATCACTGGCCTCTGTGGTTGATTGCCTCATGGGTCTGCAGGTGTGTGGGCTTGATTGCACCTGATTCGGTGCAGCTGTGCCTTTGGCAGGGCTGAGTCTATTTGATTTTGGAGATCGCAGTGTCAACTGCTTTTTCATTTGCTTGTGTTGGCTATCCTTTTGGTCAGGCTTATTATAATAAAGTGTAGTGCTGCACTAATTCACTTAACTTAACTTAACTTAACTTTTTACTAATTCTGCATTTAGTGTGGTAGTGTGGTAGTGTTTTCTTGTGTTCTTTTGGAACTGTCCTTTGCAAATAAACTCCCTTGGTGGAGGTTTATTGTTTTATGTTTTCAATATAAACTCTGTTTTTAGGAGTTGCCTTTGTGGCTTATTTATTTTTCTACAATACCTCTTTAATGAGTGTCGTCCTGTTTTTTGGACTTGTACTTATTTTCTTAAATACTCACTTTGAGGCTTCCACCTGTAAAGGTTGTTTTTTGTTGTTTATTTTCCCCCTTCTCCTTAACACATTGAGTGGCAGCAGGGGGCGCACGATTTATCGCTTGAATGTACGCGACGAGAGCCTTAACAACCCTTTCGTCATAGTTTTATGCGGTTTGACTGTTCAGATGATAGTGCGAAGGTGTATCGTTTCTAGGATTTCCACCCAGGAAGGTGGTCTCACTTTTTTGCTGATTCTCCCCGCAAAAACGCTGTTGCCGTATAAACAAAAGGCACATCCGAAAAAATCTTTTTCCGGATTCACCTGCTAGCGTTTCTGTCTAAACATGGCCTTAGAGAGTCCCTATTATCTGCTCGTGACCCACACACACACGCAGCCCTTACAATTGCATGTTGGGTGAGCGGGCCTCCAGGCTTTAGTGTCAGCCTGTTTGCTAACGGTCACATGCCGTCTCCCTGCCTCCTTCCTCTCTTCGGCCAGACGCCAAGGACGAGACCTTGACAAATTCTAGACAAGGTTCTTAGAAAATCTGCTAAAGCCACTCGCCTGTTTGGACTCTGGGGGGGGGGGGTTGAGAAAGATAACCATTTCAATATCAAACGTCTCGATCTGTGTGACGTTCGCGCGGAACAAGAGGGTTTGAAAGATAGCAAACCAGTGTGGTGTGACCAGTGATGCCAGTAACTAGTTACTCTAATCTGATAACTTTTTTCAGTAAATAGTAATCTAACTTGTTACTTTTTACAAGCCAGTCATCTGTACAGGGGTACAGTCAGCTAGACCGGAGTATGGCCTGATGGCTGATGACGTCTCATGATGACCTGTCTGAGCAGCCAATCATGATTTATGACATTATGCACTTTCAATAAAGCAGTATTAAAAAAAAAAAAAAACTGTGGCAGCAGCAGGGGGACGACGACGACGACTTCGTAACCTAGTTACTTTCAAAGTAAAGTAACTAGATTACTTTTTAAAGGAGTAATCAGTATAATCAGTAATCAGATAATTTTGACAAGTAATCTGTGGCATCACTGGGCGTGACAGAGAGAGAGACAGATCAAGAGGTGGAAAGAGAGACGGAGAGAGAGATCCAGACGTTCAAACAGAGATATACCTACAGTACATATTTGTTCGGAGACCTCTGCCAGCATGTGGTCTCCCGATGTTCTGTCTCGCCGGGGTCCAAGCAGGAAGAGGAGCTGTCGCTAATCAATCACGTGTAGCCCCGCCCTCCTCCTCCTCCTCCTCCTGCTCCGCGCCAGACTCCTCCGCGCCAGACTCCTGGCCCCGCGTGGTTCACCACGATATAGCCGTGACTTCGCCAAACAGGCTGCAGTTCAACACCCCGGTGCAGCTGTCATGGCCCTCAGCCGACACTCTTTGTACTATTTACTATAGGTAGTAAACTATACTTTAGTGTAGGTAGATTTGACTATAGGTAGTAAAGTATAAGTCGATTTTACTTTAGGTTGTAAAGTATAAGTCGATTTTACTATAGGTAGTAAAGTATAAGTCGATTTTATTTTAGGTAGTAAAGTATAAGTAGATTTTACTATAGGTAGTAAAGTATAAGTCGATTTTACTATAGGTAGTAAAGTACAAGTCGATTTTACTATAGGTAGTAAAGTATAGGTAGATTTTACTATAGGTAGTAAAGTATAAGTAGATTTTACTATAGGTAGTAAAGTATAAGTCGATTTTACTATAGGTAGTAAAGTATAAGTAGATTTTACTATAGGTAAAGTCCACCATCATCCCTGTACCCAAAAAATCTACGCCCGCTTGCCTCAACGACTACCGCCCTGTAGCCCTCACCTCCATAGCCATGAAGTGCTTTGAGAAGCTAGTGAAGGGCTACATCTGTTCCTCCCTCCCCATCAACCTGGACCCTCTGCAATTTGCATATCGCCCCAACAGGTCCACGGAGGACGCCATAGCCCATGTGCTGCACACAGCAGCATCACATCTGGACAAGAGGAAGGGGAACTATGTGAGAATGCTGTTCATCGACTACAGCTCAGCATTCAATACCATAGTCCCCTCCAAACTCATAGCCAAGCTCAGGGACCTGGGCTTGAACTATGACCTGTGCCAGTGGGTCCTGGACTTCCTGACGGGCAGACCCCAGGTGGTAAGAGCCGGCAACTGCACCTCCTCATCCATCACGCTCAACATAGGGGCCCCCCAGGGCTGTGTTCTGAGCCCCCTCCTCTACTCCCTGTACACACATGACTGCGTAGCACAGCGGAACAACAACACCATCATCAAATTTGCTGATGACACAGTAGTGGTGGGCCTGATCTCTGCCAACGACGAAAGGGCCTACCTGGAAGAGGTAGAGAACCTGTCACAGTGGTGTCAGGAGAACTGCCTCTCCCTGAACGTCAGCAAAACAAAAGAGATGATTGTGGACTTCAGGAGGTCGGGGGTCAAGGACTACAGCCCCCTCAGCATCGACGGGGCACCAGTTGAGAGAGTGAACAGTTTCAAGTACCTCGGAGCCCACATATCCGAGGACTTGACATGGACCACACACATTGACAGTGTTGTGAAGAAGGCACGACAACGCCTCTACTTCCTCAGGCGCCTAAGGAAGTTCCAAGTCAGTCAGAAGATCCTTAGGAACTTCTACTCATGTACAATAGAGAGCATCCTGACCGGCAACATCACCTCCTGGTTTGGGAATAGCACTGCACAAGACCGTAGCAGACTACAAAGAGTGACACGTTCAGCCGAACGCACAATTAGAGGGGGGCTTCCCACCCTCCAGAACATTTACAACAAGCGGTGCAAGGGGAAGGCTAAGAGAATTATTAAGGACTCGAGCCACCCGAACAACTGCCTCTTTGAACTGCTGCCGTCAGGCAAGCGATACCGGAGTCTTATGGCGAGCACAGAAAGACTCAGAAGGAGCTTCTATCCCCAGGCCATCAGGCTGCTAAACGAAAATAATCGCTAAACGAACAATAATCACTATGCAACAACCATCAAATGCACACAGCACACACACCCACACGCACACACACACTCACTCAAACAAACAACACACTGCAGCACCCACTCTCCACACTTTAGATCACACAAACACACTTACACTTTATATTTATTGATAAAGGATTTGCACTACAACTCGTACACCTACTGTGAATTGTACCTAAACTGCACCTCGTCCATTTATGCCTTGCACTATATAGTATTGTATATTAGTACACTGCACAGTATTGTATATTGTATGGTAACTACGTCTACGAACATTGTACATATGTCTAAACTGAACACTGTGACCTCTTTTTTTTCTTCTAATTTTTACTATGTTTTTATTTCATACTTATCTTGTCATGCACAGTCTCTGGAGCGCAACAGTAAGAAGCATTTTGTACAAAAGTATTCTGTACTTCTGTATGACAACTATTAAAGAAACTTGAAACTTAATAAACTATACTGTAGTGTAGGTAGATTTTACTATAGGTATACCTTCATGGACATTTACATTTGACATTTTTACATTTTACTGTATATTTTTGGACTGCATATTTCACAATTTTAGAATGTATATACATATTTTAGAATGTATATCTCTGACTGTGTATTTGTACTTTTATTCTTGTTCTTATTCCCATTCCCTATTTTTTACTAACTGAATGTTCATTGACTGAGCGATCTGTGGTGCTGAATTTCCCTCAGGATCAATAAAGTACTTCTATTCTATTCTATTTGATATGGTCCAACCCCTCCCTCTCTCTCTCTCTCTCTCTCTCTCTCTCTCTCTCTCTCTCTCACTTCTCCCGTCGAGAGGAGTGTGGGGTAGGGAACAGGGACAGAGAGATATTTCATAACTGAAAATAAAGTGTAGGTGTAAACTGTTGTACATAAGTGTCTGTACTAGGGCTGACCCCTATTAGTCGATTAGCCGACTAATCGGTCGAAAGGAGCCGTAGTCGACTAACCAACCTCTTAGTCGAATAGTAAAAAAAAAAAAAAAAAAAAAAAAGTATAATATCTTTTTTCTTTTCTTTTTTTATCATTCTTTCCAAAAGAAAAGAGGCCTAGAAGCGTGGCTAACGCTAATGGCGCGCATACCAGAGGCTAACTGCCTACGAAAACAGGCACAGAGGCACTGAAAGAGCATTTCACCCATCTAATGAACACACTAGACTAGACAAATATCAAGATGTATCCATCAGTGGACCAATTGCATGCTTTTGCAGAGGACAAGAAGCCTTCAGTCGACTCCTTCAGACATTAAGCACCCCTGAACAGCCCAAATGGAATGATACAAAAAATTAAAAAATAAATTAAAAAAAATGTAAATTAAAAAAATATTATATATATATATATATAATTTTTTTTTCGACCAATAGTCGACTAACGTCAAATTTTGGCCAATCATAGTCGACCATCCAAATCCTTAGTCGGGGACAGCCCCTGTACGCAGCAGCTCTGTAATGAGCCCTGCTGTCGCGTCCTAGAGGTTCCAGGTTAGACGAGCTACATCCAGCCCGGTAAATGGCAGTGGTGGAGGAAGTACACCGCTCCTTTACTTAAGTAAAAGTAGAAATACCCAGGGCGGCTGGGTGGCACAGCGGTCTAAGCGCTTGTCACCAGCGCGTGAGACACCGGTATCGAATTGGCAGAGTCAGCGGGGGAGGGGAGTCGATGGGTGGTAATCTGGTCGTTGTGAACAGCAACTCCTACAGTTCGGTCGGGGCGCCTGCACAGCGAGGGAAGGATCTAAGAGAGGTAGTGTGACCTTCCACACGTTACACT
>NC_140178.1:9410824-9423029 GCF_963971535.1 Notolepis coatsorum
TCCATTTTTGCACAAAATGAGTTCCCTTCTATCACTAACATTATTGTTTAAGCATTTTTGGTTGAAATACAATTCGGCGATTTTTTTCCTGAATGATTAATTGCGAATATTTTCATGTTGAGCTATAGATTGTGGATGAATAAGCACAGAAAGGTACACACCATGCAAATGTTAATGCTTTATTTGTTTATAAACGAGACGATTTAGAAATGGGCAAATACATTGCGTTGTACAGAGGGTGGAACACGAAAAACGGCAATGACGTAACCACTACACCTCCCCTATATATACAATGTACAGGTGATTAAACTGTACAAAATCATTATACAAATGAGTATACAGGGCGGCCGGTGATACAGCTTGGCCGTCCTGCAACCACAAGTAGGCGGGACAGGAAGCGGTTGGTCGGAGAGGTTTCTCACGTTTACATTTAGTCATTTAGCTGACGCTTATCCAAAGTTCAACAAGTCAGCAGGAAGGGTACCGCTCTGGCAGATAAGGGTAAACAGTATCGAACTTGTGAAGCCATTATCTCATATTTCTTTTTATTATATATCACTGGAGAAGGGAATGGTCCCACAGGAACTTAAAATAGCTAAGATCATCCCTATTTATAAAGATGATGACCCAGCCGTCTTCAACCATTACAGACCTATATCCATCCTGTCTGCCTTGTAAAAAATACTTGAAAAGCTTGTCTATAAAAGATGAATTGAACATCTCAATAAGCACAATATTATTTACAATATCACCAGTACGGGTTTAGAAAGAGACATTCAACACATGGCAATCACACATCTAATTAAAGGGGAACTATTTTACTATTTCTTTCACTATTTGGGCACTTTTACACGATTCCTGTGAGTCTATGGAACACCTCTGTAATTTTTTTTTTTTTGTATTCATTGCTTTGTATTTCTAATCAAGTACTCAAAAACAGCATTTTTCTACCTCAAGATCTTGAGCCGTTTTGAGCCTGGGCTCCAACCACTGTGTGCAGCTCATCATGTGCCTGATGCCACACAGCCACATTATCATGCAGTGGTGTCTCTCTGACATCACAAATCATCACATTTTCAGATGACTCAGTTCAGTGAGGGTGAATATTGTGAGAGGAGAATTGGAAGAATGTGCCAATATGAGAATTAGAGACATAGATCATATTAATATAAGTTCACATAGCTAGGAAACGATGCTAAACACTCAAAAAGGCCATTTATAAGATAGTTCCCCTTTAAGGAAATATACAAAGTAGTGCTGTCAGGCGATTAAAAAAATTAATCTAATTAATTACAGGATTTGTAATTAATTAATCTAATTAATCACATTTGAATCGCATAACCATTTTATGCCTGATTCAGATTCAGATTCAGAGGCATTGATCAGCCTGGCGGCTGAGGGGAAGAAGCTCAGTCTGTGTCGAGCTTTCACAGCCTTCTATAATCATATTTCAAATTGCATGTGTCCGGATGGCAAAATTCAGTACTGTATCTACAAAACCTTCTGTTTAATCATCTTCCATCTATTAATTTGCTTAGATTTTTCAGGTCTGGTCAATTTGAGCATGGTGTTATTCACAGTCAAAAAAAAATTCATTGATATTCTCATTTGGTTCATTACAATTTACTCAAGCCTAGTAACAGTATTTCTGACACTGGGAATACATTCCCTGAGATCCATAGATGTCCCTAGAATCAGATACCAAGAACATGCAAATGGACCATATATAAAAAAAAAGTCTGTAAATGGGTATTCTACATTCTTATGGAATGAATGAGATTAAAAAAAAAAAATTATAAAAAAAAAAAAAAAAAAAATTAATGTGATAAACTGACAGCCCTAATACAAAGCTAAAGACAGAAAGGAAAACACTATACTGTAGGTATTTTTTTGTACAGTCAATCACCATATCCGCCTGCAGAAGCTCTCACATCTTGGAATAAAAAATGCACTGCGTTGGTTCACCAGTTACAGATAAACAGCAGTCTGTATCCTATAATGGGACCAATTCTCCTTTTCTTCCTTTACTTTGCGGTCTGCCACAAGGTTCAATTCTAGGGCCTTTGTTATTTTTGTTATATATCAATGACCTCCCTAACGTCTCAGACAGGCTGTCGAAAATTGTATTTGCAGATGACACAAGTGTATTCTATTCACATAAAGATCATGATACCATCATTAAGGTCTTACATGAAGAACTTAACAAACGATCAATTTGGTTGATCAATGTCTTCTCCGGCTAAGTGGCACAGTGGGCAAGGCGCTCGCCACTAATGCAGGAGATGCTGGGTTCGAGCCCAGCTCTCGGCATTGCTACCAGCTTGGCTGGTTGTTCATACTAACACAATTGGCAGTGTTAGGGGTGGAAAGCTGGTGGGTGGGGATCGGACGTTGTGGACAGCGACTCCTACAGGTCGGTTGGTGCGCCTGCGCAGCAGAATCAGGAAGCAACGGGGGCGGCGTGACCCTCCCACGCAGACCCTCGCCGCTGAGAGATCGCGCTGTGCAGGTGAAAAGATGCGACGGCTGCCTCCTCGAGTACCGGAGGGGACACGTGATGCAAGGCGTCGTCCACATTGCAGCCGGCTTGTGGGATTGATTGATTGATTGAATAGTTTATTGGTTTAGAATGGAAAATCACACATATACATTTGATCACAATATGAAACAGGTATACATTTTCTCCATTTACCAATAGGATTTCATAAAACACAATAAAGCCATAGGCTTGTTTCCATTGTGGTCCTTCATCATTGGTGTCAGTGGATTTATGTACTGGTGTGTGGATGTGGGTGTTTGTAGTGTCTGTATGTCAGGATGTGTGGTATAAAAACAAAAAAATACATAATAATATTCCATTTATAGACAATAAAAGAATAAAAAAGGAACACATATTAAAAACCCTTTGTTCACTACTCCCAGCTTCTGCTACTTATGATCCACCTCTTTATAGCTAATTTAAAAGTGGAGAAGGGGCTTATGGTCTTCAACTCCATTGGTAGGCTATTCCATTGTACTGCTGCTGAATATAGGAATGCGTTTTGGCCTATTTTCCTATTGCATCTCACTGGGACGATGTCTGTAGGGCTCCCTCTTGTGGCGTGTCCGTGTACATCCCTTACCATGTTAAAATATCCACTGAGGTACTGAGGGACAGTATTCCCGAGTATCCTATGTGTTATGTTGAGTTTTATTTGAGAGACCCTCTCCTCAACCCTGAGCCATTTGAGGCTGTTAAAATGTGTCTGTGTAAGGTGAGTCCTGGGATGGAGTTTTAAAATCATTCTAACTAATTTGTTCTGAGCTGTCTGTAGCCTACCTTTCAGTGCTACTGTGATGCCAGTGTACCAGGAGGAGCATGCATAGTCATAATGACATTGGATCAGTGCCCCTGCCAGGACTTCCATTGCTGACCTGTTAATATAGGTGGACACTCTACAGAGAAATTGTATTCTCTGATTGATCTTTGTGACCACCTTTTGTGCCATGCTCACCCCTGATAAGGTGTTGTCCAAAATACATCCTAAGTATGTGACTTCCTCCTTTGCTGTTACCTCGATATCTCCTACCACTACCTTGAACCCAGGAGACCTCTTAAGTCGTATGGCCGACTGGGAGGCATGGCCTAACAAAGTTTGAGACATGGGAGGGTAGAATTGGACAATACGAAATTGGGGATGGGAGAAAAACAGAAACATGGGAGAAAAAGTAGATAAAAAAATAAAAAATAAAACAATGTCCTCTCCAGGTGTGTGTAGGCTCTGTGGAGCATGTAGATGATGGTCTCTCCAGGTGTGTGTAGGCTCTGTGGAGCATGTAGGTGATGGTCTCTCCAGGTGTGTGTAGACTCTGTGGAGCATGTAGATGATGGTCTCTCCAGGTGTGTGTAGGCTCTGTGGAGCATGTAGGTGATGGTCTCTCCAGGTGTGTGTAGACTCTGTGGAGCATCTAGGTGATGGTCTCTCCAGGTGTGTGTAGGCTCTGTGGAGCATGTAGGTGATGGTCTCTCCAGGTGTGTGTAGACTCTGTGGAGCATCTAGGTGATGGTCTCTCCAGGTGTGTGTAGGCTCTGTGGAGCATGTAGGTGATGGTCTCTCCAGGTGTGTGTAGACTCTGTGGAGCATGTAGGTGATGGTCTCTCCAGGTGTGTGTAGGCTCTGTGGAGCATGTAGGTGATGGTCTCTCCAGGTGTGTGTAGGCTCTGTGGAGCATGTAGGTGATGGTCTCTCCAGGTGTGTGTAGGCTCTGTGGAGCATGTAGGTGATGGTCTCTCCAGGTGTGTGTACGCTCTGTGGAGCATGTAGATCAGGGCTATTCAATTAGAAATTCAATTGGGCCAGATTTTAAAACCAGGAAATGTAGATGGGCCAGACATTTTCAGCAGCCTATTTAAAACATTTTTTTTAGCTTTTGGTAATGACAAATTTGAAACAAACGCAAATGAATGTAGTAAAAAAACAACAATGTTTATTGTTTGACTTTTGAAATAAAACAATATTTTTGGTCTCATATCCGACCCAGGCACATCAAAGTGCAGAAATATAATAAAAAAATAGCTATCAATGCACGGGACCATAATAAGGGGCAATAACAGTAAACAATAACACACACACAGACATAACACAACGCCTCCTACTGCACACTGAAGGAACATAACACATGCGTTTGTTTTAAATCACCAGGACATGTGTGATTAGGCATAGGCCCTTGTTTACACATTCCACATTATGTTGATATGTACAGTTAACTGCAGGTTTAAAAAAAATTAAAATGTCAGGTGCATTTCTAAAATAATCCAATAAAACTACAACAAAGGGTAGCCTTTACCTGCTGACATGACTTGCTTAGCGGGAGAAGTGACATATTTTGTTCTGAACGAGACCAGTGACTTTTGGCTCGTAAGATGTCAACGCAATCCGAAGGCATTGGTGAAGATGTTTCGTCTTGTAACTCGAGAACGGAATCACGCTAATAGTGAGGCGACGATCGAAATTCATTAATTAATTAAGATTAATACATTTCGAGTACATTTTCATAACGCGATAATTTGCTGTGTAATTAATTAATCTAATTAACGCGATAAACTGACAGCCCTAATATATACATATCTATATAGAGATACACACACATAAATGCACATACTTACAACACATACATGTATACCTCAAATACAGTCATCACAACACACATTCACACACACACACACACGCGCGCACGCACACACACGCACGCACACACGCGCACACACACACACACACACACACACGCACACACACGCGCACGCACACACGCGCACACACACACGCGCACACACACACACACACTGACTCATTCAAACCTTTATTCACCACTCAATAACGAATTGAGGTTGCCCGGTATACGTCATATGTTGTAGTCCATGCAGGTTTTGGTGGTTAAGAAGTTGTCAAGTACACCGCACGCACGCACGCACGCACGCACGCACGCACGCACGCACGCACGCACGCACACAGACATAGTGATTGCATAGTCATATCAGTGAAATGCTGACACACATGGTGTCACTTTTGAGAAGCGTGGGTGGTTGTATTGACTGGAAACAGGCAGTGTTGAGCCAGCGCCCCCCCCCCCCCCCCCCCCCCCAGCCAGGAAGACATACTCCCTGCACTACGTCTCTGTTGATGCAACAGAGGAGCCTCGTCGAGCGCTCAGCATTCTTCAGAGAGGACAGACAAACACGGTGTTCACGCATACTACAGACACAGTGGTCATACATACTACATACTAGAAACATGTAGTGTGTCGTGTGTGTCATATTATGTTATGATGAATTGAAAATGGGGGACCCTGATGTAAACAAGACGAAAGTCTTTCTCTGGTCTGCATCCCCTTATTAACAATTGTGTGTATTGAGCCGTACTGTATTGTACCCCATTCTGCAATCTGTTAAATAAAGTTATCAATCAATCAATCAATCAATACATACTACAAACACAGGGAATATTCTCCCTCTGCTGGGGGGGGGGCAACCCGTGTTACCAAGTAAACAAATCACGGAACGATGGCCAGTTAGCCCGCAGCATCCTAGTGCTACTATCGTTAGCTCTCAGAACGGTAGCCAGAAGCCCGCAGCATCCTAGTGCTAGTAACGTTAGCTCTCAGAACGGTAGCCAGAAGCCTGCAGCATCCTAGTGCTACTATCGTTAGCTCTCAGAACGGTAGCCAGAAGCCTGCAGCATCCTAGTGCTACTATCGTTAGCTCTCAGAACGGTAGCCAGAAGCATGCAGCATCCTAGTGCTACTATCGTTAGCTCTCAGAACGGTAGCCAGAAGCCCGCAGCATCCTAGTGCTAGTAACGTTAGCTCTCAGAACGGTAGCCAGTTAGCCCGCAGCATCCTAGTGCTACTATCGTTAGCTCTCAGAACGGTAGCCAGAAGCCTGCAGCATCCTAGTACTAGTAACGTTAGCTCTCAGAACGGTAGCCAGTTAGCCTGCAGCACCCTAGTACTAGTAACGTTAGCTCTCAGAACGGTAGCCAGTTAGCCCGCAGCACCCTAGTACTAGTAACGTTAGCTCTCAGAACGGTAGCCAGTTAGCCCGCAGCACCAGCAACGGTAAGCGTGTCTCATTTAATTTCCACCACTGAAGTGGGTTTTCCCCTATCGATTGAGTCCTCCTGTGTGTAGACAACCAGCTCTGCGTGTGCTCGCTCCACTAGTGAGGACTGGTCTCGCCCTCTGCTGGCGCATGCTGTGTGTGCAATACAACCAATGCCGTCCCTGTCAAAACTCTGTTTCAGTGTAATAGAAACTGAAACGCATCTGTGATTTTGACGGTATTGATTTTCAATACCGTCGGGATTTCTAAATACCCTGGTATAACGTAATACCGTCATACCGACCAAGCCTACTAGTGAGCATATTATGCATACATGGTGACAGTAGAATCAAAGTATATAAGAAAATTCATCTTCTTCATCTTCTTCTTCTCCTTCTTCTTCTTCTTCTCTCGTTGGCCGTCGAGGGTGTTGAGCTGTAGAGGGTGTTGAATACACTCAATTGTGATTGGTTTGTTCTGACCTAAGTTACCCCCTTTTCTCCTCCGCTCTCTTTAGATGTGAAGCACCTCTATGAGTCTGCGTCCTTCACTCACTGAGTCACGGCTAGCAACGTGTCCTTGTTCTCGTTATGTAACCCTGATGATGGCGAGGTCTGTGTCTGCTGCTGAAACGCGTTGGTTCTATTGAATTATTGATGATATTATTACTGTTCAATTGCAAAGATACAAAATACAGAATACAGCTTCAGTCCAGGCTGTTGAACACTGCAGTGTGTTGTTTTCTATCGTTCTCCAGGGTGTTGAAGGTGTTGTTCTCTCTGGTTCTCCAGGGCGTTGAAGGTGTTGTTCTCTCTGGTTCTCCAGGGCGTTGAAGGTGTGGTTCTCTCTGGTTCTCCAGGGCGTTGAAGGTGTTGTTCTCTCTCTGGTTCTCCAGGGCGTTGAAGGTGTTGTTCTCTCTGTGGTTCTCCAGGGTGTTGAAGGTGTTGTTCTCTCTGGTTCTCCAGGGCATTGAAGGTGTTGTTCTCTCTGGTTCTCCAGGGCATTGAAGGTCTTGTGGTTCTCTCTGGTTCTCCAGGGCGTTGAAGGTGTTGTTCTCTGTGGTTCTCCAGGGCGTTGAAGGTGTTGTTCTCTGTGGTTCTCCAGGGCGTTGAAGGTGTTGTTCTCTCTGTGGTTCTCCAGGGCGTTGAAGGTGTTGTTCTCCGTGGTTCTCCAGTGCGTTGAAGGTGTTGTTCTCCGTGGTTCTCCAGGGCGTTGAAGGTGTTGTTCTCTCTGGTTCTCCAGGGCGTTGAAGGTGTTGTTCTCTCTGGTTCTCCAGGGCGTTGAAGGTGTTGTTCTCTCTGGTTCTCCAGGGTGTTGAAGGTGTTGTTCTCTCTGGTTCTCCAGGGCGTTGAAGGTGTTGTTCTCTCTGGTTCTCCAGGGTGTTGAAGGTGTTGTTCTCTGTGGTTCTCCAGGGCGTTGAAGGTGTTGTTCTCTCTCTGGTTCTCCAGGGCGTTGAAGGTGTTGTTCTCCGTGGTTCTCCAGGGCGTTGAAGGTGTCGTTCTCTCTGGTTCTCCAGGGCGTTGAAGGTGTTGTTCTCTCTGGTTCTCCAGGGCGTTGAAGGTGTTGTTCTCTCTGGTTCTCCAGGGCGTTGAAGGTGTTGTTCTCTCTGGTTCTCCAGGGCGTTGAAAGTGTTGTTCTCTCTGGTTCTCCAGGGCGTTGAAGGTGTTGTTCTCCGTGGTTCTCCAGGGCGTTGAAGGTGTGGTTCTCTCTGGTTCTGCAGGGCGTTGAAGGTGTTGTTCTCCGTGGTTCTCCAGGGCGTTGACGGTGTTGTTCTCTCTGGTTCTCCAGGGAATTGACTGTGTTGTTCTCTCTGGTTCTCTCTGGTTCTCCAGGGCGTTGAAGGTGTTGTTCTCCGTGGTTCTCCAGGGCGTTGAAGGTGTTGTTCTCTCTGGTTCTCCAGGGCGTTGAAGGTCTTGTTCTCTCTGGTTCTCCAGGTCGTTGAAGGTGTGGTTCTCTCTGGTTCTCCAGGGCGTTGAAGGTGTTGTTCTCTCTGGTTCTCCAGGGCGTTGAAGGTCTTGTTCTCTCTGGTTCTCCAGGTCGTTGAAGGTGTGGTTCTCTCTGGTTCTCCAGGGCGTTGAAGGTGTTGTTCTCTCTGGTTCTCCAGGGCGTTGAAGGTGTGGTTCTCTCTGGTTCTCCAGGGCGTTGAAGGTGTTGTTCTCTCTGGTTCTCCAGGGCGTTGAAGGTGTTGTTCTCCGTGGTTCTCCAGGGCGTTGAAGGTGTTGTTCTCTCTGGTTCTCTGTGGTTCTCTCTGGTTCTCCAGGGCGTTGAAGGTGTTGTTCTCTCTGGTTCACCAGGACGTTGAAGGTGTTGTTCTCTCTGGTTCTCCAGGGTGCTGAAGGTGTTGTTCTCTCTGGTTCTCAGTGGTTCTCCGTGGTTCTCCAGGGCGTTGACGGTGTGGTTCTCTCTGGTTCTCCAGGGTGTTGAAGGTGTTGTTCTCTGTGGTTCTCCAGGGCGTTGAAGGTGTTGTTCTCTCTCTGGTTCTCCAGGGCGTTGAAGGTGTTGTTCTCCGTGGTTCTCCAGGGCGTTGAAGGTGTCGTTCTCTCTGGTTCTCCAGGGCGTTGAAGGTGTTGTTCTCTCTGGTTCTCCAGGGCGTTGAAGGTGTTGTTCTCTCTGGTTCTCCAGGGCGTTGAAGGTGTTGTTCTCTCTGGTTCTCCAGGGCGTTGAAAGTGTTGTTCTCTCTGGTTCTCCAGGGCGTTGAAGGTGTTGTTCTCCGTGGTTCTCCAGGGCGTTGAAGGTGTGGTTCTCTCTGGTTCTGCAGGGCGTTGAAGGTGTTGTTCTCCGTGGTTCTCCAGGGCGTTGACGGTGTTGTTCTCTCTGGTTCTCCAGGGAATTGACTGTGTTGTTCTCTCTGGTTCTCTCTGGTTCTCCAGGGCGTTGAAGGTGTTGTTCTCCGTGGTTCTCCAGGGCGTTGAAGGTGTTGTTCTCTCTGGTTCTCCAGGGCGTTGAAGGTCTTGTTCTCTCTGGTTCTCCAGGTCGTTGAAGGTGTGGTTCTCTCTGGTTCTCCAGGGCGTTGAAGGTGTTGTTCTCTCTGGTTCTCCAGGGCGTTGAAGGTCTTGTTCTCTCTGGTTCTCCAGGTCGTTGAAGGTGTGGTTCTCTCTGGTTCTCCAGGGCGTTGAAGGTGTTGTTCTCTCTGGTTCTCCAGGGCGTTGAAGGTGTGGTTCTCTCTGGTTCTCCAGGGCGTTGAAGGTGTTGTTCTCTCTGGTTCTCCAGGGCGTTGAAGGTGTTGTTCTCCGTGGTTCTCCAGGGCGTTGAAGGTGTTGTTCTCTCTGGTTCTCTGTGGTTCTCTCTGGTTCTCCAGGGCGTTGAAGGTGTTGTTCTCTCTGGTTCACCAGGACGTTGAAGGTGTTGTTCTCTCTGGTTCTCCAGGGTGCTGAAGGTGTTGTTCTCTCTGGTTCTCAGTGGTTCTCCGTGGTTCTCCAGGGCGTTGACGGTGTGGTTCTCTCTGGTTCTGCAGGGCGTTGACGATGGCCGTGTGGATCCAGGCCCAGCAGCTGCAGGGCGACGCGCTGCACCAGATGCAGTCTCTCTACGGACAGCACTTCCCCATCGAGGTGCGACACTACCTGTCCCAGTGGATCGAGAGCCAGCTCTGGTGAGTTGCAGGAAAGGGTGCTACTGTGTGTGTGTGTGTGCGTGCGTGTGTGTGTGCGTGCGTGCGCGTGCGTGCGTGCGTGTGTTTGTGCATAAACACATCTGGAAGTATTTCTCCCTGTCTGCATTTGTTTGTTTACTCAGTGGAGAAGAGTATTATTAGCTGAGGTAAGTAGTGAAAGTCATGATAGTATGCAGTATATAAATGATAAACTAAAAATGATCAACTAAAAACATGTACATGTACTATGAAAGTAAGAACATGTGTGTGTGTGTGTACATGTGTGTGTGTGTGTGTACATGTGTGTGTGTGTGTACATGTGTGCGTGTCTGTGTCCATGTGTGTACATGTGTGTGTGTGGTCAGGGATGCCATCGACCTGGAGAGCCCCCAGGAGGAGTTCAAGGCCAAGCGCCTGCTGGACAGTCTGACCCAGGAGCTCCAGAACAAGGCTGAGCACCAGGTGGGAGAGGACGGCTTCCTGCTCAAGATCAAGCTGGGACACTACGCGGGCCAGCTCAAGGTGAGGCGCGTGGGGGTTAACCTTTCACTACCACACTAAACAGACGGTTAACATTATGTAGTGTGGCAGTGAAAGGATTAACTTTCTGTAGTGTGGCAGTGAAAGGGTTAACCTTCTGTGGTGTGGCAGTGAAAGGATTAACCTTCTGTAGTGTGGCAGTGAAAGGATTCACTTTCTGTAGTGTGGCAGTGAACGGGTTAACCGTCTGTAGTGTGGCAGTGAAAGGGTTAACCTTATGTAGTGTGGCAGTGAAAGGGTTAACCTTCTGTAGTGTGGCAGTGAAATGGTTAACAATTTGACGTGTGGCTGTGAAAGGGTTAACCTTCTGTATTGTGGCAGTGAAAGGGTTTAACCTTATACAGTGTGGCAGTGAAATGGTTAACCTTGTGTAGTGTGGCAGTGCAAGGGTTAACCCTTTGTCGTGTGGCAGTGAACGGGTTCACCTTCTGTATTGTCGCAGTGAAAGGGTTAACCATTTGGTAGTGTGGCAGTGAAAGGGTTAATGATTGCAACCTCTCTCGGGTGCATGAGTAAACAATAGGAGTAGCCCGTGTACAGTATATAAGGGGGGACAGTATATACGGGGGGACAGTAGCCTGTGTACAGTATATACGGGGGGACAGTAGCCCGTGTACAGTATATAAGGGGGGACAGTAGCCTGTGTACAGTATATAAGGGGGGACAGTAGCCTGTGTACAGTATATAAGGGGGGACAGTAGCCTGTGTACAGTATATAAGGGGGACAGTAGCCCGTGTACAGTATATAAGGGGGGACAGTAGCCCGTGTACAGTATATACGGGGGGACAGTGAGCGTGTACAGTATATATACTGGGGGCGTGGACCAGACGGTCAGTATACACAATAGGGCCACTCGACACTTACCAAAGCATACAGTACCACACCAACTCTGTGTGGCATGAAGAGGAATGTGAAACGCTGGACTCATACAGTTTTCTAGGTTCAGCTTGTGCACTGTTGGTTGTATGGTTGTATGGTAGTATGGTTGTATTGTTGTATTCTTGTATGGTAGTATGGTAGTATGGTTGTATGGTTGTATGGTTGTATGGTTGTATGGTTGTATGGTTGTATGGTTGCATGGTTGTATGGTTGTATGGTTGTATTGTTGTATTCTTGTATGGTTGTATTGTTGCATTGTTGTATGGTTGTATTGTTGTATTCTTGTATGGTAGTATGGTTGTATTGTTGTATGTGTAGTTGTTGTGTATGGTTGTATGGTTGTTGGTTGTATGGTAGTATGGTTGCATGGTTGTATGGTTGTATGGTTGTATGTTGTATTCTTGTATTCTTGTATGGTTGTATTGTTGCTTGTTGTATTCTTGTATGGTTGTATGGTTGTATTGTTGTATTTCTTGTAGTGTATGGTAGTATGGTAGTATGGTAGTATGGTTGTATGGTAGTATGGTAGTTTGGTTGTAGGTTGTAGATGGTTGTATGGTTGTATGGTTGTTGGTTGTATGGTTGTATTCTTGTATGGTTGTATTAATTCCTTAGT
>NC_140178.1:9423229-9458531 GCF_963971535.1 Notolepis coatsorum
AGACCTTGACTGGTGAAGCTTGGCACACAGGACACTTGGCTCTCACCCAACGTTCAGTACGGCACACATTAAGGTTCGAGGAGGAGGAGGAGTCTGTGAGGCCTGTTGTACATCTACAGGATTATGCTGAATCTGTACCTCAAACAAAGACACTTGAAGATGGGGAGGGGGATGGAGGGGGGGGGGCAGGCGGGGGTCGAGGGTCGAGTAAAGGGGGGGGGGGGGCAGGGATTTGTTTTGTGTGTCCACCTGTTGAGCTACTTAAGTGCTTAATTCTCTCGATTCTACAGAGTGAACCAAAGCGCTTAATTCGGATAAATCGGGCTACTATGCAGGCTGCTTCTCTATTAGTGCCAAGACGACGACGACAAACAGACACTGACGCACGAGCACCGCAGTGGTCATCGGCTGCTTCCCAATTCTCCATGCTGTGTACTATGTGTGTACGACTTTATAGATAGATAGTGTGAGATCAGTTAGTATGCCAATACTGTGTGCGTGGTGTGCGGAGTGGAAGGCTTGTTAGTACTGTACATGATCGTTTCAATCCCACAATTCTTAGTGGCCGTTTTATTATACTGGCACTAGTGCCAGTTTATACAGCTATTTAGTCATTTAGCTCAGGGGTTCCCAAACTATTCAGGCCGGGACCCAGAAAATAAGGCGTCAGAGAGCCGCGGCCCAATGCCGTCGTCAGGCTTTTTTTTTTTTGCCATGCAACCGATTTTTTAAGCCAAATATCACTTCAATCCTATTAAGTTAGTTCAAGTTAGTTATTCATTTATATGTGCTATTTATGAGAGGGCTAACTTGTTGCAAAATAATAATGATAATAATAATAGCCTCATTAAAATACTATTGTTGCTTCGGTTGTTTTCAGCGTTTTATGTGCATAATCTGTTATTTAGTTTGAAATGTTCGTTGAAATAAGTAGATTTTTCGTTTTTGTTTATTTATTAAGTTAATATAAAACCATATAGTCACATTTTAGAATACAATAGAATAGAATTTTAGAATACAACTAGAAACACTGTCCTGGTCTGCTTCTAAGTTCAGTGGCCTGACAAAAAAATTAAAGAATTAAAAAAATATATATTTTTTTTTTTATCATCTCGCGGCCCACGGGTGGCTGTTCGCGGCCCACCTTTGGGTCGCGACACCGACTTTGGGAACCACTGCTGTACATGATCGTTTCAATCCCAGTTTATACAGCTATTTAGTCATTTAGCTGACACTTTGAATCCAAGTTCAGGAAGGGTACAACTCTAGCAGCCAAGGGTCAGTAACATTGTTTGTCAACGGTGTCAAACTTGAGTGCTATAGTCTTGAGTGCATAGTAGTATAGACTTAGTAGCAGTAATATATGCAAGGTTAACCATCTGTAGTGTGGTAGTGAAAGGGTTAACCATCTGTAGTGTGTGGTAGTGAAAGGGTTAGGTGAACCGCGGCGTGGTTCATAAACCAGAGACGGTCAGCATCGCTCCGAGTGCCCTTCTAGTTATGGATTATGTTTTTACAAAAGTCATGGGACTTTTAACCCCAGCAGTGGGGCATTTAACCCCAGCAGTGGGGCATTTAACCCCAGCAGTGGGGCATTTAACCCCAGCAGTGGGGCGTTTAACCCTAACAGTGGGGCGTTTAACCCTAACAGTGGGGCGTTTAACCCCAGCAGTGGGGCATTTAACCCCAGCAGTGGGGCATTTAACCACAGCAGTGGGGCATTTAACCCCAGCAGTGGGGCATTTAACCCCAGCAGTGGGGCGTTTAACCCTAACAGTGGGGCGTTTAACCCCAGCAGTGGGGCATTTAACCCCAGCGGTGGGGCATTTAACCCCAGCATTGGGGCATTTAACCCCAGCAGTGGGGCATTTAACCCCAGCGGTGGGGCATTTAACCCCAGCGGTGGGGCATTTAACCCCAGCAGTGGGGCATTTAACCCCAGCGGTGGGGCCGAGTGCGGAAGTCTGCTCACCCTGTCCCCCCATCATCTCCGCCGAGTCATTCATCCACTCGTCCGACTCGACGCCTCATTGATTTTTCCTTCACGTTCAGCGCGTCCGTCGCCTTTTCCCTTCAACGGTAATTAATATGTCGGTTGTGCCGAACGGGACAGTGATCTACGGCTTCAGGATTATAATGGGGGACATGTGCGCCGCGGAGCAGACTGTAGAATTTGAACACTGGGCGTCATTTAGCGGCGAGCGACAGTGGCTCACAGTGGAGGTCGAGTGGTTGTCTGGTAATCAGAATGTTCGATTCCCGGCGCCTCCTCCTGTATTAATGAAGTGACCTTGAGCGACCCTCGCGTCGCAACATTGTGACAATGACAATAAAGATCATTGATTCGTTCTAACCGCTCCCACGGTGACCTTGCCTCCGCCGCCGGTGTGCGAACGTGTGAGTGGATGCATGGGTGGACGGACGCGAGGTGTAAGTTGTAAAGAGCTTTGGATAAAAGCTGTTATATAAACGCGGTCCATTTATGTGAGTAGGACATTCTATTATATTGCTATGGAGGGAATTGTCCCCCCCCGTTATAATGGAGAACGATTTTCCCGGGCGGAGGGAGAAGAATGGGACGCTCGCTGAGTGCCGTGCAGGAGGAGGACACGTCGATCATAGGAAACAGCTCTTCAAAAAAAACAGGGTTTTTTACCTGTTGTTGAAGGCGTCAAAGTGAAGGCTGGGATACACACACGCACACACACACACACACACACGCACGCACGCACGCACGCACGCACGTGTGTGTGTGTGCGTGCGTGCGTGCGTGCGTGCGTGCGCGCGCGTGTGTGAGAGCGTGCGTGCGAGCGTGCGTGCGCACGCACGCACGCACGCACGCACGCACACACACACACACACACACACACACACACACACACACACACACACACACACACACACACACACACACACACACACACACACACACACACACACACACACACACACACACACACACACACACACACACACACACACACACACACACACACACACACACACACACACACACACACACACACACACACACACACACACACACACACACACACACACACACACACACACACACACACACACATCGTCATCATCACACACTCAGACTGAAAGAGAATGACTTAGTGCTGCCTGTCCTGAAAGA
Organism: Notolepis coatsorum; assembly: GCF_963971535.1. NCBI lineage: Eukaryota > Metazoa > Chordata > Actinopteri > Aulopiformes > Paralepididae > Notolepis > Notolepis coatsorum. The sequence continues at coordinate 9,426,375 of NC_140178.1, forward strand.
GAAGCACCACTGGGCCAAAAAGCCCTCGGAGACCAGACTCTCAAGCTGCAGGCGGAGAAAGACCAGCTTCTGACTGAGCCAGAGACACTTAGTATAGACTTAGTAGCAGAGCAGGTAGTAGTATAGACTTAGTAGCAGAGCAGGTAGTAGTATAGACAGATTAGGATAGTAGGTAGTAGTATAGACAGATTAGGATGGTAGGTAGTAGTATAGACAGATGAGCATAGTAGGTAGTAGTATAGACAGATGAGCATAGCAGGTAGTAGTATAGACAGATGAGCATAGCAGGTAGTAGTATAGACAGATGAGCATAGCAGGTAGTAGTATAGATATTAGCAGAGCAGGTAGTAGTATAGACAGATTAGGATAGTAGGTAGTAGTATAGACTTAGTAGCAGTAATATAGGCAAGGTAGATTCCAGTGTTTCCAGTGTTATATCCGCTTCCAGGTCATGGAAAATGTCAACATTAAAAAGAACCAACCACTGAAGTGTGTTTTGGTTAACCCTTCCACTACCACAATACAGAAGGTTAACCCTTCCACTACCACACTACAAAGGGTTAACCCTTCCACTACCACAATACAGAAGGTTAACCCTTCCACTACCACAATACAGAAGGTTAACCCTTCCACTACCACAATACAGAAGGTTAACCCTTCCACTACCACACTACAAAGGGTTAACCCTTCCACTACCACACTACAGAAGGTTAACCCTTCCACTACCACACTACAAAGGGTTAACCCTTCCACTACCACACTACAGAAGGTTAACCCTTCCACTACCACAATACAGAAGGTTAACCATTTCACTACCACAATACAGAAGGTTAACCCTTCCACTATCACAATACAGAAGGTTAACCCTTCCACTACCACAATACAGAAGGTTAACCCTTCCACTACCACACTACAGAAGGTTAACCCTTCCACTACCACAATACAGAAGGTTAACCCTTCCACTACCACACTACAGAAGGTTAACCATTTCACTACCACAATACAGAAGGTTAACCCTTTCACTACCACACTACAACGGGTTAACCCTTTCACTACCACACTACAGAAGGTTAACCATTTCACTACCACAATACAGAAGGTTAACCCTTTCACTACCACCTACATAATGTTAACCCTTTCACTACCACACTATAGCAGGTTAACACTTTCACTACCACACTACAGAAGGTTAACCATTTCACTACCACACTATATAAGGTTAACTCTTTCACTACCACACCACATAATGTTAACCCTTTCACTACCACACTACATAAGGTTAACCCTTTCAATACCACACTGCATAAGGTTAACCCTTTCAATACCACACTGCATACGGTTAACCCTTTCACTACCACACTACAGAAGGTTAACTCTTTCACTACCACACTACATAAGGTTAACCCTTTCACTACCACACTACATAAGGTTAACCCTTTCACTACCACACTACAGAATGTTTTGTGTTTTGTTAATTTTTATTGTGATGAAGCAGCGTTTATGCTTGATAATGTGCCATTAACACATTGACGACCAAAGTCCCGCGGCGATTTATAGTCCAGAGGACCGAGCGTTGTCAACAAACCGATGTACTTTCTAACAGCTATATATATACGTTTGTCAACATTAAAAAGAACCAACCACTGAAGTGTGTTTTGGTTAACCCTTCCACTACCACAATACAGAAGGTTAACCCTTCCACTACCACACTACAAAGGGTTAACCCTTCCACTACCACAATACAGAAGGTTCTGTATCGTTAGTGGCTTAGCTTGGCTTCGCCTTCTGCACTATCTCGCGTACGTGCACGCGTACTGAATAAACCACAAATGTACCTCTAATACCAGTATTAGTCTGACCACACCCCTCATCAGCTTACCTTCATAAGCAGGTGTGTGGTCACCTGCTCTCCTCCTTCTCGCTTTCACCACAAGGAAGAGGTGCCTCGGTAGATCCCCACACTTGACACCATGATGGAAGAAATTGGATTAGGAACAGCTTGGGAAACAAGGATACGTTGACATCATATCTTTATTTTCTCTCTCACTATTTTCGAGAAAATACGGCGATATTGTCTTCGTACTGGAGTGTCTAGAAGATGATGATCATTCTACAAACCCTCCACCGGTTTTCGTATTGGGAGCACGCCGCTGCATGCTTCTCAACTGCAGTTCCTTGCTGTGTTTGTTGGGGTGAAACCTGTCAGGCCACAGCTGAACTGTCGGACATGCCGCTGTTGTGAGGAGCGGTGCGTTCCAGGTTGGGTGAGTAGTGTTTGCTGGCGGGCTCCACTTGTCTGTTAGTGCTATGGGGGCTACTAGACAAAGTTTATGGAAACCGGCCCCAGGCTAGGGTCCTTTGTTTAGCCGTCTAGGCGACAGAAGGCCTTGGTCTGGCGACCATTATAGTTTTAACTAGTGGGCCGCGACCATTGACACTGGTGATCCCTGTGTGTTCTGGACGAGTGGATTCTCTCTGTCACCGTGTTAAGACCCCATCTTTCATATCCAAATGAGAGTATTCCTTCACGAGGGGATATGTGCATGTAATGTGCGATAGCGGCAGATTCATGTTCAAAGTCAGCTATACAGGCCAGTTGGTACTGTGCTGATTCCGCCGGACGTGTTAATGTCACCGTTGTGAAGCGGTGTTGACGTCTTGTTTTCTCTTTTCTCTTAAAAAGTGAGGAGGGTTCAGAACGGCGGCCTGTCTGGGTGAGTGTTATGTCATTGTTTACATGTTCATAGCTTACGGTTAGCCGGTCGGTGGCCTGGCGCGGGGTAGCTTAGGCTTCTCGCGCGCCGCCGGGAGCTCGCTCCTGATCGCGTGCGTCGTAGATCGGCGTCTCGCGAGCGGAAGCGATAGCACCAGAACGGTTGGAGCAGCCGTTAGCTTGATGCTATTCTGTTGAACGTGCTTTGATTTTTAACATGTTTTACACTCTTGACCACGACGTCATCTTTGACAGGGGATGTTCGTCAACCCTGCCTGAGCCTAGACGGGGATTGCGTCAACAAAGAGGGCTGTGTTCTACGGTGGCTTATGACTGCACTTCGCTGATCTGCGTTCCGGGCAGGTACGGGGTTGGCCAGACCCTCATAACACGTCTTCTGGTTTTACCTTGCTAAATGTATTGTGAATGACGGTGTTTTTTCCCAAAACGTGTGTTGTTGCAATGCATTTGAGATACGTTGCGGGTTGTGTGTGAGCTGTTTTTGTCACTGGCAGTAGCTTCTCTGTGCAGGTCGTGATGTATTGATCTGGTTGTTGTGTGAGAAACATCATGGTGTTTATGTGTACCGTGTACTCACTACTAAGGCAACTAACCTATGAAGCTATGCTTGGTGACGAGTGAGTAAAAGAATGTTCTTTCTCAGACTGTAATGACAATGGACAGTGAGTTCACACATTAACAGGTTTTCCTGTTTTAACTGGCCGTATTGAGGGTAAAATAGGAGGATTGTGTTTTTCCCCCCCCGGTTCCCTGGGGACTTTATCACCTCCTATCAGACATGTTGTGCATTAATTGTGTCTTTTGTGTGGTAGGGATACGATGTAACTCTCAGCTTGATTGCTGAGGTTGTGCTAAATCTGCTGGAGAAACTTATTTCCTAAAGGGAAATTGGTTTGGTTGCTGTCATGTGGGCTTAGCAAGGCCTGTGGTCGATACTAATCAAGAATGATGTATTCTCTCATTGTGATGATGATGGGTTGTGTGTGTCATGTGACCTGCAACTGGGTTGTACTGACCACAGAAGCACATGTGTATGTTGGACCGGGGTTCTTAGAGCCCTCTCTATTCTGTGTTTTTCCTTAGTAAAAATCAGATAGCAGGTTAGCTCGTGCGCTGTGTGGAGCTGTGAAACGCTTCATAGGGTTGACTATGACTGTGTCATATTCTCTTTTTGTCGTTACGTCGTATCATGGGTGTGGGGTCGTAAAGGGGTGAACTGGTAACCTTTCCTCTCCCCGTTGTTCTGTCGGTCAGGGGTACACCCCCTGTCCTTCAAGGTTCCCGTCACGTGGCGGTTCGGCACGTTACGGGGGGGGGGGGGGGGGGGGGGGGAGGGAGTTCCTGGTCCCACGGCCTGGTATATTGGGCGTGTGCACCGCAGGAATTCCCCCGCCATAGAGTACGTCACCGTGCGCGTCTCTGTTGGTAGGACTTCCGTGTGCTGTTCAGGTCCATGTGATGGATCTGTTTTCAGGGGGGGTGGTCAGGGCTCCTCCTCACCAAGCGCCTACTCAGGCCTTCTGTGAGTTCGGACTCCTTCTTCCATGTGATCCATGTGAGGAAGCCTCCATCAGAGTACAGAGCCTTCCTCCTCAGATTGTCAAAGTGAGTGGACCCTCTAGAAGGGTCCTTTTCTATTGTATGTATATTCGATTCAATTCGTTTATTGAGTGTGTATGGGTTCGGTGCCTCTTCCCCGGAGGCCCTAAAACCAGTTTTTTACATGGCTCAAGGTGCAATATATTCTTTTCAATCTGTACAGCTCGCGTGGGAAGTCTCTCTGGGGATCCCCGTCTCTTTCCTATGGGAGGGTGGTGGGATGTAAAAATGTGAACATTTTTTACCCCGGCTGTGTAGACTGGGATACATACTGTTGATGCTTCCTTCTTTCTATTCCAGAAGTGTTGGAGTTAGGGAGTGTCACACCCCTCTTGTCGTTCCCCTGGGCGCCTTGGGGATTCAATGGCAGGTCTAAATAGCCTGTTCATTGATGGGGGTGTGTCCCGACGCACGTATAGTGCTAGCTCGCTGTAAACAGGCGATTGACTGGCACGCCTTAGTTGCTTGTGGTTGAAACAGCGTTTTTATAAAGCAACTGAGATGGGGGTTTTTCCTCTTCCGGCGACCACATCCCATGACCTGGGTGGGTTGTCGACGGATCCTCGTTCATGTCTGGGGGATGATGACGGGATGGATCTGAACATATGTAGTGGGGTCTCACGCCCTTGGGGTGGGCCACCAGGCGCGGTTCGTCCCGACGTCTGGGTGGCGCCTTCTTTTCATGTTAAGATCAACACGCATATCTGCCCTTTTCCTGGGGCATGTCGGCGTGGTTAGGGCACGGGACTGGTTCTGGTCACGCTGGTCCAGATCAGTTGAACCCGTTGTCCGCCGGGGATGCAGATCTGCTGTTCTGGTACCCTGAGGGACTTGGGCTTTTTTCAGGGGGAAAAATGCCAGGTCGGTCTGGGTGTCACAGGGTTAAGCGCTATGGAGACCCTGGTTGGGTATGTTTTTACTCAGCACTGTCGTCATGGCTTACAGCCATGCCATTCTGTACGCGCTCGATCTCGTCGGATCTCGGCCGCTACACAGGTTGGTCCTGGTTAGTACTTGGTTGGGAGACCGCCGGGGAATACCAGGTACGGTGTGCTTAGGGGCTGGTTCTCCATTGTTTTTCGCTCCTCTCTCACGCATGGCGAAGAGGGGCCTGTGGGGGTGGTTTTTTGACCTCCTCTGGTGACCCTGTGCTTCCCGTACCGCCAGGCCCGGTCCGAAGTGATGTTTGCGACCCGTAGGCCTGGGTTAACCCTTTTTGGAAACTGAAACACTTGTACTGCGGTATAGCCGGTGTATACCCGCAGGTGTGTTTTGGAGTTTTTTCTTGAGGGGTTATAGGAACAACCACCGCATTGGGTAACACCGAGGTGGTTGGTTCCCTGGTGTGTTGGAGCAGTGTCAACTCCCGGGTTCACCGGTTGAGGGTGCCCCTGCACGTTCATGACGTCTGCCAATCGTGTCAGCCTTCTCTGCCTCGACCCCTCTGGGTGGGGGTTGTTAAATGGAGGCTTGGTCATGCAACACCGCCAGCTTACGCTCCTTCCGCCGGGGCGGCTGTGTTCAGCTGTCCCCTCTGGCGCCTGTCTCGTCCGCAGTCTCCAGGCTAGGGTTAACAGCCTGTTGCCTGGTTTTTCCCCGGTGCGCTGCCTGCTTCCGTTGGTTAACCTTTTTTGTGTGCTTACGGCCATGCTGACTGCCTATTCTGCAGGGTCAGTGTGCCAGGCGGTGTACTATTGGGGGGACGGGGCCCGCTCGGCTTACTGGCCTGGTTGGTTCCGCCTGGGAATACCAGGTGCAGTAACTGAGGGGCCTTTGTCCGAATACGCTGGCGATGTGGGGGGCGGGGCACTACGTGCCCACCTGGTGGGGTCTTGATGCTGGCATCATGGACTTCTCCGGGCCCCCATTCCAGGGAGTCCAGTCCTTTTGGTGGGTCTGGGTCTTCCTTCGTGCTCCGCTGCTACGGCCTTGCCACGGGGTTGGGTTTGCCCTTGACCCCGTGATTCTGGGGGCAGTAACGAGGTTGTTCCTCCGTTCGTTCCCGGGTGGCATGCGGGTTGTGCGTGTGTGTAGTCGTGGGTCAAGCCACGGTCTGCTCACCCTGTGCGTTGAGTTGCTTGAGTGCCTCTTCGCACGGTCGGGTCCGTCGCCCTCCCGTGACGTCCCTAATAGGGGGGCTACCCTCCATTAGGGGGGGTCGGGGGGGCTCGGCCCTCCCTGTTCTGATGGTTTTGGGGGGCTGTCAGCGGGGTGTATTTGTCAGCCAAGTGGCTCCGCTTGGCCTCCCTTGTGCAGAAGGCGAAGCCAAGCTAAGCCACTAACGATACAGAACGTTAGGTTATGACTATAACCAAGTTCTGTTAGTTAGGGGCGATGCTTGGCTTCGGACGGCCGCTGCAGCCCTTGACCTCACCTTGTGGTGAAAGCTTGGGAAGGAGGAGAGCAGGTGACCACACACCTGCTTATGAAGGTAAGCTGATGAGGGGTGTGGTCAGACTAATACTGGTATTAGAGGTACATTTGTGGTTTATTCAGTACGCGTGCACGTACGCGAGATAGTGCAGAAGGCGAAGCCAAGCATCGCCCCTAACTAACAGAACTTGGTTATAGTCATAACCTAACGTTAACCCTTCCACTACCACAATACAGAAGGTTAACCCTTCCACTACCACAATACAGAAGGTTAACCCTTCCACTACCACACTACAAAGGGTTAACCCTTCCACTACCACACTACAGAAGGTTAACCCTTCCACTACCACACTACAAAGGGTTAACCCTTCCACTACCACACTACAGAAGGTTAACCCTTCCACTACCACAATACAGAAGGTTAACCATTTCACTACCACAATACAGAAGGTTAACCCTTCCACTATCACAATACAGAAGGTTAACCCTTCCACTACCACAATACAGAAGGTTAACCCTTCCACTACCACACTACAGAAGGTTAACCCTTCCACTACCACAATACAGAAGGTTAACCCTTCCACTACCACACTACAGAAGGTTAACCATTTCACTACCACAATACAGAAGGTTAACCCTTTCACTACCACACTACAACGGGTTAACCCTTTCACTACCACACTACAGAAGGTTAACCATTTCACTACCACAATACAGAAGGTTAACCCTTTCACTACCACCTACATAATGTTAACCCTTTCACTACCACACTATAGCAGGTTAACACTTTCACTACCACACTACAGAAGGTTAACCATTTCACTACCACACTATATAAGGTTAACTCTTTCACTACCACACCACATAATGTTAACCCTTTCACTACCACACTACATAAGGTTAACCCTTTCAATACCACACTGCATAAGGTTAACCCTTTCAATACCACACTGCATACGGTTAACCCTTTCACTACCACACTACAGAAGGTTAACTCTTTCACTACCACACTACATAAGGTTAACCCTTTCACTACCACACTACATAAGGTTAACCCTTTCACTACCACACTACAGAATGTTTTGTGTTTTGTTAATTTTTATTGTGATGAAGCAGCGTTTATGCTTGATAATGTGCCATTAACACATTGACGACCAAAGTCCTGCAGCGATTTATAGTCCAGAGGACCGAGCGTTGTCAACAAACCGATGTACTTTCTAACAGCTATATATATACTTTATAGTATTGCTATCTGTCCATTCTCATTGTCACTTGAGTGCATAAACCGTGCCTTCATAATGGCTTAAAGAAAATAAAAATCCATCGGTTGGTTGTCATTTTATAGCGCCGTGAATATAAGGTTTATCGCAGTTTTCGCCTCGTCTTTTTTCTGGGGAGCTAGATAATAGGCTAAAGGCTAGTCACGTTATATCAAACGCCATTTCTGCTGTATATATACGAATGAAATAAAACAAACTGCGTAGCATCCGGACTATTACAGAGCATCTATGGATGAAATGGGGGCGGCGGGGGACGGCGATTACTATTATTGATTAGCAATACAGTGTGCGTTCAAGTAGCCATTTTCACTGATCGATCACGTTGCGTTTTAAAACAATGTCCAATCCAGCTGTAATTTGGGGGAATAGTATCCTACCGTCAGCCCATGTGATCACCGGCAGCATTTCGTCATTAGTCATCGGAATCTGGTAGATCGATATGTCCATTGGCTGATCAAAAATCCCATTATTCCAGGCTGAAATCTGCGTTCGGTAACGTGATCAAAGATGGAGTATGTTCGGCTGGGATCGAGGCTCATATGAAACGCCCGCAGAGAGTAAATTTTTTTTTCAATGATACTGCAGTGGAGCGATGGCGCCCCTAAGCGGATCTGGCCGGTATTGCATGTTTCGAAAATCAAATATGCGGGTAGGTCCTGCAAGTCGATCGGGGACGTTAATAGCGTTATTAATATGGAATAAAACAATAACAACTCACCACGAGTTAACTCGTGGCTCTGGTCCACAACGCATGGCACCGTAACACGTATAAACTCGTGGCTGGTCCTTAAAGTGTTAACAGGTTACAAGAAACATTATTCTGATAATTGAATACTGTCTTCTACTAGCATGCACTTTTCCACAAAATAATCTTCCTTGCCTATATTAATATGTCTTTACTACTATGCACTCAACACTGCAGCACCCAAGTTTCAACACTGTTTGACGAACATTGTTACTCAGCTGAAAGAGTTGTACCCTTCCTGCTGAAGCGTCAGCTAAAATGACTAAAATGAAAATATCCAGGCAATACTAGCTGAGTACATGCTCAATCATTGTCACTAAAGTCCTGCTACACACACACACACACACACACACACACACGCATAATGCAGATATTTCTTATAACTCTAATATGCTCGTTATTATCCGTAAAGAAAACTCCTTATGTTATGCGTGCAATGGGCTCCTCCAAGCAGTCCAGTCTCTCAGTCGTTAAAAATATTTAATCAGCGATAATATAAACGGCAACAACTAATAAGCATATCTATAGGCCGCAGGCTGTCTTTTCTTGAATACAAAAAATAAACGACTTCATTAAATACACTTCACTACTCTAATTAGATAAAAGATCCATTAATTTGCGCAGGCGACGGTCACACAGACGACGAGAGCTGTGACCCCACAGCCAGGTAAACTGAACCTCTCGGAAGCCCTGGCAGCTTCGTATTTACGCAGAACAGCGTTCGAGAGGCTTTTATTAGTCAGCCGAGCCGACGTGTGGGACGCTGCTCTCTGGAAAACACTTGAATGTCACTCTCTGATTCTGCAGTAGCCCACGTGCCTGAGTCGAAGGGCAGTGGATGATGCTTTCACGGAAAAAATATGTTTCACATCTAGGGATATTATGAGCTTATTCCCTGTTGTGTCGACAACATTTCCAAGTTGCATGAGCAGAAGAAAGCTATCTGCGCCTGCTTTCTCTGACTATCTCCACTGTGACGCACAAGAAACCTATCTACGCCTGCCGTCTCTAACTATCTCCACTGTGACGCACAAGAAATCTATCTACGCCTGCCGTCTCTAACTATCTCCACTGTGCCGCACAAGAAATCTATCTACGCCTGCCGTCTCTAACTATCTCCACTGTGACGCACAAGAAACCTATCTACGCCTGCCGTCTCTAACTATCTCCACTGTGACGCACAAGAAACCTATCTGCGCCTGCCGTCTCTAACTATCTCCACTGTGACGCACAAGAAACCTATCTACACCTGCCGTCTCTAACTATCTCCACTGTGATGCACAAGAAAGCTATCTACGCCTGCCGTCTCCACTGTGACACAGTTTCTCCCCTCTATAGTTTTGAGACAGGTGCAAAGTGATGTGAAAACCTCCACAGCCAGACTGTGAAGCTGTTATATCGTCTGGTCTATGCTGCATTCTATCTCGTCTTCAATTAAAAACTACACTAATCATTCCAACACTTTTATTGGTATGATTTATCTGCATCAGGCGCCTGTTTTTCTGGAAGGCTAGACACGCGCGTTCATGCAGGTACCTGACGTTACCCATGTACTTCATTCAGTGGGTGTCATCGTGTCCAACAGGCGTGTTTATGAACAAATAGGGGCGACAGTGGCTCGGGAGGTAGAGCAGTCGACTGCTAATTCGGAGGTCCCCAGGTTCGATTCCCGCTCCTCCTCCTCCCGGGCAGCGTGTCGAAGTGTCCTTGAGCAAAGACACTTAACCCCTAATTGCTCCCGATGAGCAGGTTGGCACCTTGCATGGTCGCCTCTGCCATCGGTGTGTGAGTGAATGGGGTAACACACGTGAGGAACAAATTGTCAAGCTCTTTGGATAAAAGCGTTATATAAATGCACCATTTACCATTTAGATAGGAAGTGGAACATTCTAGCTTTAATCTCGTTGGTTCCTGTACAGAAACATTAGGACCCCCCCCCCCCCCCGCTCCCCTGCCCCAATCACAATACTTTTTTTTAGCTGCAATCAGCAGCTCTAAAGCTGGCTCTGTTGCTCCACAAACGTGTCCTCGCCACTGCCACAGTTCTCGCCCTAGGAGGCTGAAATTGGCATGGAGGTCAAGTGTTTGTGTGCGTGTGTGTGTGCGCGTGTGTGTGTGTGCGCGTGCGTGCGTGCGGGTGTGTGTGTTAATTAAGGCTGTCAAAGTTATCGCGATATTAACGCGTTAACTCCCGATTCTATTAATGCCACACATTTTTTTAACTCAAGATTAACTAAATTTTTTTTTTTTTTTTTTTTTTTACTAGACTTCACTCAGGTGTATTATTGATGCTCTCATTGATACTATGTTTGTTTCTGAAGTGTGTGTGTGTGTGTGTGTGTGTGTGTGTGTGTGTGTGTGTGTGTGTGTGTGTGTGTGTGTGTGTGTGTGTGTGTGTGTGTGTGTATGAGATATAGAGAGAGAGGGGGGTGAGAGAGATGAGGAAGGGGCAAGAGAGAAAGAGAGCTGGGAGAGTGTGTGTGTGAGAGAGAGAGAGGGGGGGGGTGATTAATCAGCCCTTGTGTGTGTGAATGTAACAAGTTCCTAACGTTTTCTTTGCCCTATTATTTCATGCACACTTTATTCATTGTTTTAAATTATTATTTTCTTTTAAGTTATTTTGTGCATCACTGTTTTGAATTTGATGCAAATTTGCAATGTATGAGGGTCATCCTTTTGTGTTAAATGGCTGCACAAAGCAAGCATTTGTTGACTCGCATGTTGATAAGAGTATTAAAACTTGGAACTTGAAAAAGATCCGTTTAAGGTAAAAAAAATAAAAAAAATAAAAATGCGATTAATTTGCGATTAATCGCGAGTTAACTATGGACAATCATGCGATTAATCGAGTTAAATATTTTAATCGTTTGACAGCACTAGTGTTAATGCATGCGTGCACACGCTCACAGCTATGGTGGATTGGTGGTTGTTTTCTTTCATCCTTGTTTTTTAGTGAACCCTCCTGATTGCACCACAGCTAACAAGTGGAAACAGCTGTGAGTGATGTGTTTTCTTCTCCCGGTATCACAGACAGGGTGTGCCAGTCCTCCGTGTTGTACTGTATGTAGCATGTTGTATGTTGTGTGTGCTGCACTCACGACGTGCACTGATCTAGATTAGAACATACTTTAAATTTAAATGCAGCCATTATCTTCGACAGTCATTTCTTAATTCCTTCCTGTCTACCTTATATATATATATAGTCCAGTCGGGTGTGTTAATGTAACACAGTGAGTGGGAATAAGGGGGTGTTTTCATGGAAAACACAGAAACACACAGATGCACACACATAGAAACAGAAACAAAGACGCACACAACAAGCACACAATAGGTGAGTCATTTCTTAATTCCTTCCTGTCTACCTTGCCTATACTACTTGCTAGTATGTCTATACTACTACCTACTATGCTACTAAGTCTATACTACTACCTACTATGCTACTAAGTCTATACTACTACCTACTATGCTACTAAGTCTATACTACTACCTACTATGCTAATCTGTCTATACTACTACCTACTATGCTAATATGTCTATACTACTACCTACTACTAAGTCTATACTACTACCTACTCTGCTAATATGTCTATACTACTACCTACTATGCTACTATGTCTATACTACTACCTACTCTGCTAATATGTCTATACTACTACCTACTATGCTAGTATGTCTATACTACTACCTACTATGCTACTAAGTCTATACTATTACCTACTCTGCTAGTATGTCTATACTACTACCTACTATGCTACTAAGTCTATACTATTACCTACTCTGCTACTAAGTCTATACTACTACCTATTATGCTACTAAGTCTATACTACTACCTACTATGATAAATGTCTACACTACTACCTACCACTGTTGTTCGACACTGTTGTACACAACTTGTACATCGTGTCGGATAAAAGCGTCGGCCAAATGACTCGATGTAAATGTAAATGTGATGCAGACCGTTGCAAACAGGACGTGAGCGAGCAGATCTCCATCTTCTCTGGTTCTCCAAGGCCCGGCCCAGGGTGTCTCTTCACTCAACTCTAAAATGACTACCGGGGGGGGGGGATGGAGGAGATGGAGGAGATGGAGATGGAAAGGAATGCTGAGCAGCACACGTCCCGGCTTCTCTTTCCTCACCGGTGCCGGCCAGGAGATTACAAGGTGTGCGCATTCCCAGCGGAGCGTGGCGCTTTATCAGCGGAGCGCGGCGCTTTTATCAGCGTCGGTTCATAGAGGTGCGTCGAGCGATCTTATCTCCTCGCACGCCTGCGTTACAGGCAGGCAGAGAGGAAGGAGAACGTGTTCTGCTGAGTGTCTTCATCAAGGCACTGGCTCGCTGGCCCGAACTTCCCTATGTGTGTGTGTGTGTGTGTGTGTGCAGTGGTGGAAGTATTTTTACTCAAGTACTGTACTTAAAGAACACGCCAACATTTTGGGAAATTAGCTTATCGTCTTCTCCAGAGAGAGACAAGAAGATAGATGCCAGTTTCCTCTCTGTGTGCGTTCAGTAGTTAAAGCTATCTGGCTGCACGTTAGCCTAGCTTAGCACAATGAAGGGAAGCGGACATGACCGGTTAGCCTTCGGGAGAGGCGTTAGTTGGACTATGCCTAGGCTAACCGGTCATGTCCGCTTCCATTCATTGTGCTAAGCTAGGCTAACGCGCGCGCGTGTGTCTGTGTGTGTGTGTGTGTGCGTGTGCACGTGTGAGGAAGAATAACAGCCAACTGTGCACGTCTCCGAGCGAACGTGCACGATCCTAATCGTGTTTTATCATGTTAGTTAGTTGAGCCTGCAAATACAACAGTAGCTGGGAGCAGCAACAATTAATTAAGAGGTTTAGGGATTAGACAGAAGCTAGAGGCAATTAGCAACGCGAGATATCTTAAGTCTCTTACATGTGGCATAATCTCAACGACAGGGTACAGGAGCGTTTACATGTGTGTGTGTGTGTGTGTGTGTGTGTGTGTGTGTGTGTGTGTGTGTGTGTGTGTGTGTGTGTGTGTGTGTGCGTGCGTGCGTGCGTGTGTGTGTGTGTGTGTGTGTGTGTGTGTGTGTTTGAGTGGGGGGGGGGGGGGGGGGGTGTTGTTATCAGCCATTGTCTGTGGTTGATAGAAATAATTTGCATTAAAGGAGCTATAAGTGGTATTTCTTTGTTAAAATATGTGTTAAATAGCTCTACATTCCAACAGCCATCACTGATATAGAGTGCCTGGTCAGTAACATGGGTCTCTCAGTCCCTCCGCTCTGCAGTAAACAGAAAATACATTTCCTGGTATCCCTTCCCACTTCATCCAATCAGGAGTGAGAACCCTAGATATTTGTACTTATCTCAATAAATCTTGATTACTGTGATTATTTTACTTGTTTCAAGCACATACGGTATTTGCTTAATAAAAAATCTTCTATTTCTTATGTTTACATTGTAGAGTTCTCTCTCCTGATTGGATGAAGTGGGAACGGTATACCAGAAAATGTATGATCTGTTTACTGCAGAGCAGGAGGGACAGGGGGACCCATGTTGCTGATCAACCACTCTATATTAGTGGCTAGGGAGAAAGAGCAGTCGTCTGGTAATCCGCAGGTTCCCGGTTCGATTCCCGCTCCTCCCGGGCAGCGTGTCCAAGTGTCCTTGAGCAAGACACCTAACCCCTAACTGCTCCCGATGAGCAGGTTGTGGCACCTCGCATGGTCGCCTCCGCCGTCGGTGTGTGAATGTGTGAGTGAATGGGTAAAATGTGAGGAACAAATTGTAAAGCGCTTTGGATAAAACCACTATATAAATGCAGCCATTTACCATGGCTGTCGGCATGTAGAGCTATTATTTTAACACACGTAGACCACTTATTAAAAAAAACCAAACACCGCACCACACCATTGGACGCGTTTCAATGTGATCGGGTGAACCGCTAGACTTGCCTGACCCAAAACACTGCGCCCGGAGGGAATTAAATAAATATAACACCCGGTGTGAAAAAAGGTTTCAAAGGGTGGGCGATACTGCCACCTAGCAGGATGCGGCCGGTATTGCACTCTAGCGATCTCAGAATGATTTCCTATGGTAACCCAGAGGTCCGTGTGCCTGAAATGAATAAAAAAATATCGAATAAAAGAAATAACGATGAAAACCCGACTAAATAGGCCTACTCGGGTCTGGCGTCCAATGAGTTAAGCTGGCATGTTAGAAGCCGAGGGCAGTGGTGTGGTTGTTGATGCCGGTGATCGAGCCTCACCTTCAGCACAGTGATGTTCCAGGCGTAACTCTCCAGGGCCTTCTGCAGCTTGCGGCCCTTCAGCCCCTCCTTGGCCCCGATGCCGTGCAGGTCCTCGTGGAAGTCCAGCCCTGGACACACAAACACAAACACAATCACAATCAGAATCACAATCAGAATCAGAATCACAATCAGAAAGGTCTTTTATGCGCTTGTCTCGTGCACTGCTGCCCACTAACCAAGGAAGAACAGTTAAAAAAAAGTATTTGCCTCTGGGCTCAGAGATCTAGTTGGTCTGATGAAAAAAAACAGCCTCAATTATAGTAACGACGCGCCACATTTTTTGGCAGTAACGGTAACAGCGTTATTAAGATTGGAAGAGTAATCAATTAGATTACTCGTTACTGAAAAAAGTTACGCCGTTAGTAACGCTGTTATTTATAACGCCGTTATTCCCATCACTGAGGTTTACACATATTTATACTGTACAAGGAATTTGATTTGGTCGTTTTTGGTGCGACATTGACAGACATACAATTATGGTAGAATAAAAAAGAAAAAAGGTGGAATAAACTAAATGAACATAGAAGCACAATAGAATATAATGTAATTATAAAATGAAGATAAAAAAATATAGGAATAGGGCCAGGGCTGTACAAACTGTGCACGGTGTGGTCAGGTATATATACCGGTACACTAATTAGAATAGTGTTGAATAATTACAGGATGGAATACAGTGATGGAATATTTAGTAATGTGCAAAAAGTATGAACAGTGAAGTATGAACAAGTATGAAGAGTTGTGATTTTTTATATACAAATATATATATATATATATATATATATATATATATATATATATATATATATATATATATATATATATATATATATATATATATATATATATATATATATATATATATATATATATATATATATAGTCCAGTCGGGTGTGTTAATGTAACACAGTGAGTGGGAATAAGGGGGTGTTTTCATGGAAAACACAGAAACACACAGATGCACACACATAGAAACAGAAACAAAGACGCACACAACAAGCACACAATAGGTGAGTGAGATGTCCAATGTAGTTAAACAGTTAAAGGTCAGTAAACATCAGCTCCCCCGTACAGAATTACACAATAAAGTCCACAGAGCGGGAAATCGAGCCGCCAGACCTTCGGAAAAACATCATGGTATATAATAAGATACCAACCGAGGACGAGCGACGGGAGTGAGTATGGCCTACAATAGCGGCAGCTTCCCATCCACTCTGCTGCGTCACTAATGGGGGTGAAATGAAAGCACCACCGCGACGCAGGTTAGCCTGTAATTAGTCTTATCAACGAGGCTGGCTTAATTTATCCCCCTAGTAGACCGTTACTAATCCCAGAGACTTTCAGAAGGAACTCCTGCTGCGGGAGCCTCTACAGTTTAACGTCTCCGCCTCGCTGTCAGTCTGGCGGCCCCGTCTGCGTGCTTAAATACACTTAAAGGCTCAATCCGTGATCCAGTCAATTTATATGTTAAAAAGAAAATCATCGCAGTTGGTTTAACCCCATCAGATTCCGATTCCTTCAGATTCCTTTTGTTGTCACATCGTTCGGTACCTTTTTTCAGCAGAAAAAAGAGTGACATTCGCTTTGTTGTGGTTCGTCGACCGTATAGCGGCCTCCAATATAATATAATATAAAATAAAATAGCATAGAATAAAATAAAAATAACCGCAAGATGACTATATTCAATTCTAGCAAAGTGTGCAGTGTGCAGATAACAGGATGCGCAGTATTACACTATATGAAATATAAATAACAAAAGGGCTATGTACAGTTCCAACAAGAACATAATGCAAGTATGTGCAATGAGCAATAATGAGCAATGGGCAAAAATGCAATGTGCAATACAATATAATTATATACGATACAATATATAGCAGCATCGAGGTACAGTGTATGATTACACAGGTAACATTCTAATGAATCTAATGTCACACTGATCATTGAAGTATTCCAAAATACCCCACACACATAGGAGTAGATGTGGGGGGGGGGGGGGGGGGACATGTCCCCCTCAATATTGAGAAGAGGTCAATTTGGCCCTCTCCAAAAATATAGCTAATATGAGAAGACAACCGGCCCCCCAAAAGAGGTAAAAGATAAGGGGGTCAAAACACTTATGTATCCTTCTTACCTGTAACTATAGAATAAATAGAATACATATTTGAAAGCAACACAGAACGCCTGAGAGCCTCACTGCATTATATTCCATTATAATTGTGTCAGCCGGTCTTTTCCTTTACATAAATAAAGCCATTTCCATCATAGGTTGATGCAGAAAAGGCACAAATTGGTGGAGAAAAGTTCACCAGAATGCAGGAAGTGTTTGACGCTCCAAATTGCCTTGGCGAGTTGCCGCCCCCCCCCCCCCCCCTCGCTAAAGTGTCCCCCTCCATGTTGAAACCAAACCTACGCCCTTGCCCACACACACACACACACACACACACACGCACGCACACACACACACACGCACACACACACACACTTCAGAGCTACTCCTCTGATACACAGAACAAATGCTGCTAGGCGCGGAAGATACCATAAGGAGAAAAAAAATGTAATGTTATTTCTGGACAATACATTTGCTCTTTCTTATGAGAATTCCTGAAGGCGGTACAACAGTATAAACAAACGGGTGAGATTACATGAGAGGTGAACGTCAACACTACGCAAGGCGGTCGGTGCGGGCCTACAACTCACACTTCATTCTATTACCTGAACCTCCACCTCCGTCACCCTGCTGCGAACCCACGCCTGTAACTTATGCAAATAATATCCCACGTCTCTGAACTCGAGTTCAACCAGTTTGTATGATTTCCTAGACACTCGCACTATATACGAGAATATTATTATTTCCAAACAGCGGATGCAGCAGCAACACCGAACGACGGCGGCGGGGGGGTGGGGGGGGGCCGCAGGAGTGAATAAATTGAGGGCGTGTGGGTTTTCCCTTCACTTATTAGGCTGCAATGACTATTTAAATCCTGCAATGCAGTAAATTCTGCGGTACAGAGAGTGCAGCGACTCCTGCAGTGAATACTAGATTATCTGGAAAAACAAAAGACCGTGACGGGGAGTGGAGAGTGAGGTACTTATTCTTGTTCTTCTGAGGTAGTTAACTGTGCGGTTTTTGAGGGGTTCTCTATTTTTTACCTTCATATTTCTATATTCAGATTCAATTTGATTGCTTATATTTATCTCTTTTCTACCATTACCCATACCTGTACCTCCTCTCCCCACATATGATGCACACATTTCCCCCAAGGGGATCAACGAAGGCATATCCTACTGTTCCTAATTTATGCAAATGACATGTCGTCAGCTTGTGACTGCAACTTGTTCCTGTTTGCGGACGACTCAGCCCTGCTGGTCTCTGACAAGAACAAATTACAGGTTGAAAAAACCCTCAGCTCAGAACTAAGCAAAATCTGCATATGGCTCGCTGATAACAAACTATCATTACACATGGGCAAAACAGAGTCCATTCTCTTCGGTTCAAATAACAAACTCAGCAAGACCGACGGCTTCTCAGTTACAGTGGGTGACAATATTGTCACAAGGAAAGAAGATATTACCTACCTGGGTTCCATCCTAGAGGCAAATCTTTCCTGTGACAAAATGGCATCCAATGTAATAAAAAAAGTCAACCAACGAACTCGTTTCTTGTACCGGATCTCCTCACTGGTAAACAAGAATACCCTGAAGACTCTAGCAGGAGCACTCATTCAAGGGTACTACGACTATGCTTGCACCTCATGGTACCAAAGCACCTCAAAGGCGCTAAAAACAAAATTACAAACATCTCAAAACAAACTGGTCAGACTACTGCTTGACCTTACTCCTAGAACCCACCTCACCCCTGCCCACTTTGACAACCTAGGATGGCTTAGAGTAGACGACAGAGTACAGCAACTTGCAATGGGCCTGGTCTACAAGATACACTACACGACCAAGGTACCCATGTACATGACTAAATACTTCCCAAAGGTCAGTGAATACCACAATCACAACACCAGAGGGAGCTCCACAAATCATGTTAAACCCAGATTCGGCTCAAACAAGGGACTAAACACGTTTCGCAATTATGCCACATCAATGTGGAACGCCCTACCCAAAGCTGTAAAGGAATGTGAATCACTACCCACTTTCAAAAACACTCTCAAAAAACACCTAAGGGAGACTGCAACTCGAAACTGGCCCCTGTAAATGTCCGAACACAACCCCCGCCAACACCCCCCCCCCCCCCCCCCACTCCTACCCCCCCCCCCCCCCCCCCCCAACCACCTCCAATGTACAGTCCCACCCCCACCTACCCAATCCAATGTACAGTTTCTACGCCTAATGTATATACTCTTTTCTTTCTGGACTCTTTTTGTATCACAAATACAGTACTGTAATTGCAAATCTGGTATGTCATAAATGTATAGATGTAGCAGTACTGTCTATCTGTATGTCATGTATGTCATATATGTTACGATGAATTGGAAATGGGGGACCCTGGTGGAAACAAGACGAAAGTCTTTCTCTGGTCTGCATCCCCTTAACAATTGTATGTATTGAGCTGTACTGCACTGTACCCATTCTGCAATCTGTTAATAAAGTTTTCATTCATTCATTCATTCATCATACTCGATCTACTCTTGAGTATTTGTACTTTTACTCAAATTATGAAGGAAGAAAGGAAGGATTTTTTGATTTTTTTTTTATAAATTATGATTGTGAAGGAAATATCCTAACTTTTTACTACACGGAACCCGGCACAGTTGAGTCTTAAAAAAAAAAAGGCTTTGCTTACAGGAAAACGTGTTATAACACTTCCTTCGCTCAACCCTCCATCTCAATTAGCTGCTCCCAGCCGTCGGAACGAGATGCGAAAAACACTTTGAAAGCGGACAAATCGATCGCGCCTCACTGCTTTTAAGGACTCTATCTCACAGAGTTGTTTATTCACACCTGCAACCATCACCCAGCCTTTTAACTGTAATGGGTCTGTTCTGCTTCATGTATTACTGTACATACCTTGTGGTTTTATTCGGTTGTTTGTTTGATGTGTGTTTTAATTATCCCCCCTTACCTCTGTGATGTCTGTACCGTCTGTCTCTTCTCTATTAAATCTCTTTGTCCCCTTTCCCTCCCTGTTACCCTTCCAGGGGTCCTTTTGTCCTCTCGCCAGGCCGTCACATTGTAAATAAGAATTTGTCCTTTATTGCCTCGTTAAATGAAGGTTAAATAAACATAATAAAACTGGGAAAACGTGATAAGTTGATGAGAATTATGAGACACTTTCAAAGTTAAAAGCCTGTGTCAACTTGAGAGCTATAGCAATGAGAACAGATCATGTCCACCACCAAACCACTTTACCAGAACCTTAAAGGAACACGCCAATTGGTTAGCCCAGGCATTGTCCAACTAACACCTCTCCCCCGAAGGCCTGAATGCCTTCTACAACAGAACTTTGTTTCCGCGTCTCTGATTGACCAGGTCATTTCTGGTCATGTGACATGTACGCCCAATCGTGGGACCGCAAGTTTCTACACTGGTTAAGCTTAGGCGCTCTTTCGAAAAACATGTGTGGACACGCATGCACACACACGCACACACACACACACACACACACACACACACACACACACACACACACACACACACACACACACACACACACACACACACACACACACACACACACACACACACACACACACACACACACACACACACACACACACACACACACACACACACACACACACACACACACACACACACACACACAGAGAGACAAACACTTGACCTCCATGTCAAATCTCAGCGTCCTAGGGCGAAAATACAGCTATAGAGTTGCTGGTTGCAGCTAAAAATAGAAATGGAGACTAACGTTAGACAACAGGTTACTGTACTTGCTGCATTGTGTGGCTGCAATACATTTTTTTATGTTGGTAATGTTTGTAAACAATGAAGCAAAACAGACATATTTGGATGAACAACATTAAGAACGTTATCTTCCACCTTGTAAATGAAAACACATTATTATGGTTGAAAATGACGATGGCAATATAAATAATCCCATATAGAAACAGTATTTTTTACTTTTAGATTTTGCTACATAAAGTACATTCCATATCTAATAGGACTATGGAGTCTGGCTGGAATTCAGCTTTTATAAAGCTATGGGCAATTAGGAGGCCCTTGTTCAGGAATGGTGTTATGGAAATGTAATTTGTGATGTCATTGATGATGAATTGGTGTCTAACAACATTGTGAATAATTGCATATAAAACATTTTATATTGTTTTTTTTATCTTGTAGCTGTAAAGTCTTTTAAAGGCTTTTAATAATACAATGTAGAATAAAGTACTTAAAAAAAATGCGATGGGCATTTGAATGTCTTTCCCAGATCGATTGATTGCATGATGTACTTGATTAGCGATCGATTCCTCGTGGAGTGACATGTATTTTCAGCTTCTTCAGTAACGGCTCACAGCAGCACCGCGCCTCATCCTGGGTCTCCCTGCGGCCTGGGGGCCTATAGGGAGCCACTGCCGGGGTCAAAATGGGGCACAGGGGGGGGGGGGGGGGGGGGGCTGTTCGCTCTACAATTTGTTCCTCACATTTTACCCGTTCACTCACACATTCACACACCGGCGGCAGAGGCGACCGTGCCAGGTGCTGCCAACCTGCTCATCGGGTGCAGTTTAGGGGTTAAGTGTCTTTGCTCAAGGACACTTCGAATCGAACTGGGAACCTCCATATTACCAGACGACGGCTGTACCTCCCGAGCCATTGTCGCCCCCAGTTATGGGGCGGGATCCACAAAGAATGGATTGCACGGTGCTAATTGCACCCTTACTTACAATTCATTATGAATTGAAAATGGGGGGACCCTGATGTAAACAAGACCAAAGTCTTTCTCTGGTCTGCATCCCCTTAACACTTGTGTGTATTGAGCCGTACTGTATTGTACCCATTCTGCAATCTGTTAATAAAATGTTCAATCAATCGATCACCTGCACCGTGCAATCCATTCTTTGTGGATCCCGCCCCAAGTGTGGTTTGTGAACTCCAAGACGTCATGGAGAATATCGAGAAAAACCCAGAATCAATTTCTTTCCTTTCTCCGTTTTCTCTAGACGCACACCTCTTAATGATTACAAATATATCTCTGTGGCTCAAAACTGGAAAACAGGACGTCCCTATGAATTACTGTAGGGCTGTCAAAATGATGTAAACTAAATAAATGACCCCCCCCCCACCCCTCTGTCTCCCTGTGTGAGGATAAATTGGTGCTAGATTGAGCAGGGGCAGTCTCTCAGATCAAATGAATGAACGAACTGCTGTAAGTATTTTCCAAACGTCAAATCGAGTGCAAATCACTGTCTTCGTGACTGAACTCGCATGTCTCCTGTCCGTCATGCAGCGCGTTAAGGCCAAGGTGAGAATCTTTTCACAATGTAATATAAAAAAAAAAATCACAAGTCGATTATTCATTTGAATATAGAATATTCGTTGACAGCCCTACTATGAATATGAGGCAACAGTGGCTCAGGAGGTAGAACGGTTGTCTGGTCATCTGAAGGTTTCCATAATATTCAATCCCGGCTCCTCCCAGCAGCGTGTCGAAGTGTCCTTGAGCAAAACGCTTAACCCCCTAACTGCTCCCCCGATGAGCAGGTTGTGGCGCCTTGCATGGTCGCCTCCGCCGTCGGTGAGTGAATTTGTGAGTGAATGGGTGAATTTGAGGCATAAGTTGTAAAGCGCTTTATAAAACGCAGTCCATTTACCATCGTTTTTGACGGTGAACACGATGGGGGGGGGGGGGGGTTTGGACACCTCAACGGTGTTCTTCACGGTTGAAAACTACTGCATTTATTGTGGGGAGAAAGTGGAACTGGATAGGGCATACCCTTAGGAAGGACTCAAACAACATCACTAGACAGACAGGCCTTGGACTTCAACCCGCAGGGGAAGAGGAAAGCCGGTAGGCCGAGAAACACATGGAGACGTTCCACACTCCCAAGACCTAAAGAACATCGGAGTGAGCTGGCAAGAAGAAGCAAAGGCCCCTGGCCCAGAAGAGACTGAGCTGGAGAGCTCTGGTGGACGCCCTATGCCCCCCAACGGGGTAAAGAGGATTAAGTCAAGTCAAGCATTTAATGTATACAGCGCTTTTACAAATTATGCCTCGCATTCACCCCAATCACCTCACACACACCGACAGCGGAGGCGACCATGCAAGGCGCCAACCTTGCTCACCCATTGACTCACAAAAATATACACATACAGTACCCGTAGAAAATGTGATTTCCCCAGAGTTCAGAATTCATACAGTATGGCCTATGGGTTGAGTATATAGGTAACAGAGAGAGTTGAGAGTAGGGCTGACCCCTATTAATCGATTAGTCGACTAATCGGTCGAAAGGAGCCATAGTCGACTGGCCAACCTCTTAGTCGAATATAATTAATAAAAAAAAAATAAAAAAAATATTAATATTTTCTTTTTTTTGTATAATTTTTTCCAAAAGAAAAGAGGCCTAGAAGCGTGGCTAACGCTAATGGCATGCATACCAGAGGCTAACAGGCACAGAGGCACTGAAAGAGGATTTCACCATCTAATGAACACACTATACTAGACAAATATCAAGATGTATCCATCAGTGGACCAATTGCATGCTTTTGCAGAGGAAAAGAAGCCTTCAGTCGACTCCTTCAGACATTAAGCACCCCCCACAGCCCAAATGGAATGATAAAAAATGTAAAAAAAAATAAATAAATAAAAATTAAAATATTATATAGGCCTATATATAATTTTTTTTAAGTCGATCAATAGTCGACTAACGGCAAATTTTGGCCAATCCCAGTCGACCATCCAAATCCTTAGTCGGGGACAGCCCTAGTTGAGAGTTTTGGTTTTCTTGGGGCATCGAGGACCAGGATGTTATCGGTGCACCGCCTCACCGGGTGGCCGGACCTCCTCCCTCCCTGTAGGCCGACTCGTCGCTGTTTTATTTTTTGACGAGACCCGCTGCCGTTTGTGTCGTCTGCAGCACACCTGATAATGGTATCGGAGCCGCGTGCAGGAGGGAGTGCAGTCGTGGGTGAAGACGAGGGAATAGAGGAGAGGGCCCAGCAGCATGCAGCCCTGTTGTGGGTCGCCGGTGTTCAGGGTGAGGGGGGGGGGGGGGGAGGTGAGATTGTCTGACCTAACATCATAGCTACTGGGGGTCTGTCGGATAGGAAGTCATAGTATCCACCAGTTGCAGAAGGATGGGGTTTGATGTCGGGGTCACCGAGTCGGGAAATGAGTTCGGAGGGGGATGACTGTAATAATGTAAAGGTCCAGTCCAAATGTTCTTTTGTGATGTTTATTTCACGCTGTCAAAAGCAATACAGGTCCAGTGCAACACACAGCTGTTGCTCATTATACTACCTAAGTAGGTGTGTCTCATAGGACACTGCAGGTGAAGGTCTCACTGACGTAACCCGGTGAACCCACATTATAACAATCCCTTCCCCCATAGTTTTGAAATATCATTGGTATACATTTTTTAAGCTTAATCTCAGCTACAAGGTAGGGGGTAGACTGCCCCTCCTCCAGACACCCAAGGGGATTATTCTGCCCCTGCATTAAAATAAGTGGGTGCCTGCCTAACTCTACCTGGATAACAACATCCTATTTCTGGACCCGGTTCCGGAGGCCTCAGCACGACTGCCTCGGGTGCAGGAGGTTCCGGAGGCCTCAGCACGACTGCCTCGGGTGCAGGAGTCTCTGACCCTGGATGGACTGCTTCTTGTGGTGAAAAGCTCTCCTCCGGTAGACTTGCTGGGGTGGTGTTTTGATCATAACATGGACGCATCTGATCCTGATGACGTCTCACCAACTTGCCGTCCTTTTGTGTCACCCTCCAAGACACTGGACCGGTCCTCTCTGTGAGTGTTGCGGGAATCCACTTCTGGCCTGAGTACCCTCTCACATAGACGGAGTCAGACTCTGTGAACATCCTGTCCCTGACATGCTTGTCATGCTGCTCTTTTTGTTTGTCCTGATTTAGTCCAACTCTATTCGCTAGTGAAGGACGCACTAGATCCAACTGAGTTCTGATTCTCCGGTTCATGAGTAGCTCAGCTGGCGTAGCTCCGGTTGTGGTCTGAGGGGTTGATCGGTACTTAAACAAGAACCTGGATAGCTTTGTCTCCACACTACCCTCCCCCATCTTCTTGATGCCCTCCTTGAACACCCGCACTGCACGCTCAGCACAGCCATTCGAAGATGGATGGTATGGTGCCGTTGTCACATGCTTTATGCCGTTTTTTCTTAGGAAGTGTTTGAACTCTGCACTAACCAGACTTGGTCCATTATCACTAACCAGGACTGCTGGGATTCCATGGGTGGCAAAAATGCTCCTCAATTTATCCACTGTCATGGATGAAGTAATAGACTGCATTGGGTGAGCCTCAATCCACTTTGAATAAGCGTCAATGACTATTAGAAACATCTTTCCATATACTGGCCCACAAAAATCCACATGCAGCCTCATCCAAGGTTGGTCTGGCCACTCCCACGGGTGTAAAGGTGCTGCTGCTGGGGCGGCTTGGTTCAACTGACATGCATGACAGCTGCGCACTGCTGACTCTAAATCTGCATCCATGTTTGGCCACCACACATAACTGCGGGCCAATGTTTTCATTCTTGAGACCCCTGGATGAGCCTCATGAAGCTCCTTGATCATAGTCTGTCTTCCTTGTGGTGGTATTATCACTCTACTTCCCCACAGGATGCACCCGTCCTCCACACTCAGTTCATATTGTCGTCTCGTGTAAGGCTGTATTTCTGGGTCTGTGCTCTGTGAGGGCCAGGAGTCCTGCAACAACCACTGGTGGACCCTGGACAGGATAGGGTCCCGACGAGTCCAGTCTCGGATGTTTTTTACCTGCAGTGGTGTACCATTCATATGCTCCATAAGCAGCACCACCTCTTCCTCCTGTGGTACATTTCCGGGCTTTATGGGCAGTGGGAGTCTGCTCAGTGCGTCTGGATTCCCGTTTTTTGAGCCCTCCTTATACTCCAAGGTGTACTCATAGGCGACTAAAATTAATGCCCATCTTTGCATTCTGGCTGCCGCGAGCTGTGGGATGCCCTTACTCTCTCCCAAAAGGCCTAGTAGTGGTTTGTGATCCGTCGCAATAGTGCAGTGTTTTCCAAACAGATACTGGTGGAATTTCTTTAGACCAAAAATGATAGACAACGCCTCTTTCTCTAGCTGTGAATAGCCCCGTTCTGCTGATGACAGTGACCGTGACATGTATCCGATTGGCCTGTCGGAGCCATCTGGAAACCGGTGTGATAATACTGCTCCGACGCCATAAGGTGATGCATCACAAGCCAAGTAGAGCGGCTTTGTCTCATCAAAGTGCACTAATAATGTTTCAGACTGGAGGCACTTTTTTGCCTCCTCAAATGCCTGGGTCTGACATTTTCCCCATCTCCATGGGATCTCTTTTCTCAAAAGCTTGTGTAGTGGCTCCAATATGGTCGACACATTTGGCAGGAACTTGTGATAATAGTTTAGCATGCCCAGAAAAGACTTTAACTGTGTCTGGTCAGTCGGCTGTGGCGCATTTACAATGGCCTGTACCTTGTCAGCCACTGGTTGAATCCCTTTGTGGTTAATTCGATAACCCAGGTAAACCACCTCTGGTACCATGAACACACATTTGTCTCTCCTCAGACGCAGTCCTGCAGCTGAGAGTCTCTTCAGCACTACCTCTAAGTTGTGTAGATGGCTGGCATCGTCGTCACCGGTCACCAGAATATCATCTATTCTCACCACCACCTGGGGAAGGCCTTGTAGTAGGTTATCCATGGTGCGCTGGAATATGCCTGGTGCTGATGACACCCCATATGGTAGCCTGGTGTACTGAAACAGACCCCGGTGGGTGTTTATTGTTGTGAATTTCTTAGATTCTTCATTCAGTGGGAGCTGTTGATAGGCCTGTGACATGTCCAATTTTGTGAATTTCTGTCCCCCCCCTAATACCGCCAGCAAGTCCTCCGTTTTGGGAATAGGGTAGTTGTCCAACTTGGACACTGGATTCACTGTCACTTTATAGTCCCCACATATTCGGGTTGTCTTGTCTGGTTTTAGTATGGGCACTATGGGAGCTGCCCACTCTGAAAAATCCACAGGCTCAATTATGCCTGCCCTCTCCAATCTGACCAACTCTGCCTCCACTTTCTCCTTGAGAGCATAGGGCAATGGCCTGGATTTAAAATACCGTGGCTTGGCTTCTGGGTCCACATATATCTTGGCTGTAGCCCCTATTAAAGTGCCCAGCTCGCCTTTAAAAACATCCTCATGTTGTGCTAGCAGAGCATTTAACTCCTGCTGCTGACCTATCTGTAGTCTGAAAATGGCTCTCCAGTCTAGCCGCATAGCTTTGAGCCAATTTCTCCCCATCAGATTAGGCCCCTCCCCTTTTACCACCAGCAATGCTAATTTCTTGGTCTGCCCTTTGTAGGTGACTTGTGCGTGCATCTTGCCTAACACTCCTACTCTGTCTCTGGTGTATGTGTACAGTTTTATTTTTGTTTGATGGAGTGGCCCCCCTCCCATCTTAGTGTAGGTTTCCTCACTCATAATAGTCATACCTGCACCAGTGTCTACTTCAAAGTCAATGTCATGTCCATTCACCGACACTTGCTCTCTGTATGGCTCCACTCTCTCTCCATCATCCAGATTATACAGATTGTGTGTATAATCCTCCTCTTCATACTCCATTGTGTGGGTTGCACCCAGTCCATTTCCCCGGTTCTGTCTGGGCTGTCTGACCTGCCTGGGGCTGCGGCATTTTCTAGCTAAATGTCCGCGTCTTTGGCAATTGTGACAAACTGCATCTATTGGCGCTTTTCCACTGCATAGTACCTACTCGACTCTACTCTACTCTACTCTACTCGCTTTAGGTACCTGGTACCATGTTGCTTTTCCACTGCAGGTACTAAAATAAAGTACTCAGTTTGTCTCCGTGTGGGGAGGCGGGGCTGCTGGTGATCAGCATGAGAGCTCACCGAGTGAATCCACAGTCACTTGATCCTCAATAGGAAACCAACCTAGATTTACCCTGAAGGACTGGTTCTGGCCGAACTGTTCGTTATACAAGTATCACAGAGACATTTCAAATGTACTCACAGTTGCACAAGGGTTTTGGACAGAGATACGGGATGGTTTGAAAGCTCGGCGTTGCTAATAAACATTTTAAATATTTTTTATAAACTGCTCAAAACGGCATTATTTCCGGCGTTGGTTGCATGATGCGCATGCGCTGTGATCACACCAGGCAGCCAACGCCGGAAATAATGCAGTGTTGAGCAGTTTATAAAAAATATTTAAAATGTTTATTAGCAACGCCGAGCTTTCAAACCATCCCGTATCTCTGTCCGAAACCCTCGTGCAACTGTGAGTACCTTTGAAATGTCTCTGTGATACTTGTATAACGAACGGTTCGGCCAGAACCAGTCCTTCATGGTAAATCTAGGTTGGTTTCCTATTAAGGAGCAAGTGACTGTGGATTCACTCGGTGCATCACAGTCACGAAAGGGGCTATGAGCTTGGCAAGCCAGAGTAAAACACAGTTTTCAATCAATCAATAACAACATTAACGAGACTCTCGTTGTGTCTATTCTGCTAACGCTAACGTTACCCCTCATTGTGTCTATTCTACAAGCGTTAACGTCAGCTAGGCTGTCTATATATGCTAACGCTAACGTTACCCCTCATTGTGTCTATTCTACAAGCGTTAACGTCAGCTAGGCTGTCTATATATGCTAACGTTAACGTTAGCATTAGGCTAACAACAACGCTGTAACGTTACCAGTCGCGTCTATTTGCTAACGTTAGCATTAGGTAATAACCGGTTTAAAATGGATGGTGATTACCTCACGTTGTGTCTATTCTACTAGCATTAACGTTACTCATACAAACAATCAATAGCGAGTTATATTGATCCCGCTATGTACGATAGCCATGCTAAAACGCTAGCACAACATTAGCACATTAGAACATTCCTTCCACCGTTGTGGAGCTTAAGCCTTAACAAGTCAGCGATCTTTTTGCGAGACTAAACTCTCCGCTCGGTGGCAAATTGTGTTGATGTCGGTTTTGTTTAATCAATAAATGAGGCAAAATACACAGTGACTGTATCGTTTGTTTATTGAACTTGTGCCTGCTGCAACCATAATGAAATCCTATGCGAGACATTAAAGATGGCGGCTTTCTGTTTTCGTTCAGACCAGTTCAGACTCTCCAACTAGTGACGCGTCTCTCTTCTGACCAATCAGTGGTCTGCAGTGTTTCACGTGACTTTTATAGTACCAGTTCTAACAATAGGGGGTATCTGCAGAGCCGCAGAGCCAGGCTGGACGGGTTGGAGGCGGTCTGGACAAGTATTTGCACTACTGCGCACCATTTTCAACTTCACTTTCGTCTCGTTTACATAGATCCCCCATTTTCAACTTACCTTCCCCCATTTTCAACCTTAACTTTCGTCTCGTTTACATAGGTACATAGACAGTAATGTTACATCTAGACATTTATGACATGTAATAATAGAGTAAACTTGTACATAGACAGTAATGTTACATCTAGACATACCAGATCTAGTAATAATAGAGTAAACTTAACTTTCGTCTCAGTAACAATGTTCATAAAGTGTACATCTAGACATTTATGACATACCAGATCTAGTAATAATAGAGTGCTACAGTGTAGGTTAGTTTATTAGGACAAGTGCATGACAGTAAGGTTAGTTAGGGTTCGATTTTTTTTATTCAGATAATGGTTGAAGTAGTGAGTCTTTAGTCGACGGCGAAAGATTAGACGGGATTCGGCTGTCCTAACTGGGGTGGGTAGTTCATTCCACCATTGTGGGGCAAGGACTGAGAATGGGCGACTTCTCTTTGATGACCCGACTTCTCTTTGATGACCCTCCCGAAGCTTGGATATGAGTAGGAATAAACTACATATACAGCACTGTTTGAACCTGGCACACAACATACTTCACATGTCATTTTTCTTTTTGTGGAGACGAAGATGATGAGTACCGGTCTTCTCCTCAGACATATAAAATCAGTTTTTCAATACAAGTACGACTCAAGACACAGAACATTAGTATGCAAAATAAAAAATGAACACAGATTTTGAGTGAATGAAAACTTTATTTCAACAAGATTGCAGAATGGGTACAATACAGTACGGCTCAATACACACAATTGTTGAGGGGATGCAGACCAGAGAAAGAAGTTTTGTCTTGTCTTCTCGTACTGAAAACGTGACTGTTAGCACAGAGACGGCTGCAGTTACACACAGGGCCATTTTCTTGTTCTGCCGGCGCAGTGCGCGCACACCACACTGTGAAAGAGTTCTTCTTCTTCTTCTTCTTCTTCTTCTTCTTGTTGTGATGTGAGAAAGAGTTAGGAAAAAATGGACTCTTTATACTCTCACGTGCTCCAGTCCACACGCATGCGCATACACATTGCGCACTCCAACACATAGCGAGAGAGCCCCCCCCCCCCCCCCCCCCCCTCATCCGCAATACTTGTCCAGACCACTAATACTTGTCCAGACCGCCTCCAACCCGTCCAGCCTGGCTCTGCGGCTCTGCAGATACCCCCTACTACTCCCGCTTGGCTCGCGCTTGGAAAAAGTACCTGTAACAGGAGAGTAGATCAGAGTAGAGTAGGTACAATGCACCGAAAAAGCGCCATATGAATCGGCAATCCGCCGGCCGGTGATCTGTTCCTCCACATCTGTAACATCCGAAGTGATCACTCAACAGTTTCAATAGCCCCGTCAAGTCCCGATCTCCTGGCTTCCACGGACGACACAAATCGCGCAGCAGAGCGTAGACTTTTCCTCCACATGCACTCAGGAATATGGCTCGCCTTTGTCCTGCATCTGTGATATTGTTAGCCACAAAGTAGAATTCCAGACGTTCCACGTACTGCTGCCAATCATCCGTTTCTTGATCAAACTCCTGGATTTTCCCATACGTCGTCATTTTTCTAACGTTCGGCTAAAACTCCAAGCTGTTTAGTTTATCCTCGTCGCCAATGTAATAATGTAAAGGTCCAGTCCAAATGTTCTTTTGTGATGTTTATTATTTCACGCTGTCAAAAGCAATACAGGTCCAGTGCAACACACAGCTGTTACTCATTATACTACCTAAGTAGGTGTGTCTCATAGGACACTGCGGGTGAAGGTCTCACTGACGTAACCCGGTAAACCCGTATAACAATGACGGTGTTGAATGCTGAGCAGAAGTCGATGAACAGCATTCTTCTCACGTGGCTCTTCTTGTGAAGAATGCTGTTCATCGACTTCTGCTCAGCATTCAACACCGTCATTGTTATAATGTGGGTTCCCGGTTCGATTCCCGCTCCTCTCCCGGGCAGCGTGTCGATGTGTCCTTGAGCAAGACACTTAACCCCTAATTGCTCCCGATGAGCAGGTTGGCACCTTGCATGGTCGCCTCCGCCGTCGGTGTGTGTGAATGTGCGAGTGAATGGATAAAAAAGCGCTATATAAAAAAGCGTTATATAAAAAGCAGCCATTTAGCCATTTACCATTTAAAGTGTTACCGACACATTTCCACACTGTGGACAATAAATGGGAAACTATAAAACCAACTGATTGCTTTCTCCGTTGTCGCGCCGCTGCAGATTAGGCAGGCCTCATCTCTGTCCCGTTTAAAAGCCTCCTTAAGACCCACCTTTTCTCTCTGGCTTTATTGTTATTGTTGTATCGTTTTGTTACTGTGCCCTTTGCTCTTAAATGCTTTTAAGTACTTTTATCTATTTTCATTTTTATTGTTGCCTATGTTCATCTTTTCTTCTCTTTTTAGTAGGGATGTTTCGATATTGGCTTTTTTACCGATATCCGATATACCGATATTGTCCAACTCTTAATTTCCGATACCGATATCAACCGATACCGATATATATGCAGGGTTTCCCAGCCAAAAAACTGAATACTTTCAGGTAATTAACATTACATATCTCTTGTCGTGGAATTAACACAACATTATGCATACTTTTGACAATAAATAAAATAATAATTTGTTCTTACTTGCTTGCCTGGGTAAATAAAGGTTAAATAAATGTAAAAAA
>NC_140178.1:9461231-9503952 GCF_963971535.1 Notolepis coatsorum
GCTTTTCATACCACAGATGTTCGCCTTTGGACCCCCCCCCCCCCCCCCCCCCCCCCCCCCCCCCCCCCCAAAGACTCTTCGGCATGTTTTAGAGCCTTTGTTTCCGCTTCATGCTCATCATCATCCTCCTCCTCCTCCTCCTCCTCCTCTTCCACCTTAGGTATCGCAAAAACGCTCCACGCAGACCCCGTTGTCTATAGCAGAGGGGAGGTCATTTTAAAGTGCACAACGCGTAACACGGCCAGCGCGCCTCGTCTATTAGGCCGAGCTCTAGGTGACCATTTTACAGCACAAGTCAGGGAGCGCTGGAGCTAGAATAAAACAAACAAAGGTTAATAAATGAGCCCCGGAGGCTCTCTCTCTCTCTCTCAGTCGCGCCGATGCGTTTTTACGCTCCACCGGCTGAGTCCACCTTCACGGGAGCCTCGCACACCTGCACATTGTCCTTCCTTGTAGGGTTTTTTCCGGTTCTTTCTTTCACGTATAGTGTGCTTCTGGACTCCCCCCCCCCCCCCCCCCCCGCGCAGGGTTTCCCCGCCTCCTCGCCAGGGGCTGTGTGCGTGACGTCACGTGAGTCCCAGCCAGCCAGCCGCTAAGAGGCAACGCTCAACCGGCCAATCGTAAACTGGAACGACGGTGATGCGGCACTGCTCGTCAAGGCAACGACCTACACACGCAAAAAAATAAATAATAATAAAAAAAAATAAGAAAACATCAAAAGTGAATATAGATGTATACTGTATGTGAAATGTATGAAGGGAACGTTTATTGCTAGGATCATTCTCGCCGAGACAAAACATTAATGATTGATATTATAATAATTGTTGTTAGTTATATTGGTATTATAATTATTTTTTTTAAACACCACTTCAACATATACAGTGTCTTGATACCTGTTGTTCTGTGGTAAAGAGCAGAACAAGGAGTGTGTGTGTGTGTGTGTGTATGTTCATGTGTACGTGTGTGCGTGTGTGAATGGGACGGGGGAGGGGGGTCGGGGGGTTACAGGTTAGCACCACAATAGGGTCGACCAATAACGTGACTTGTGTTTCATTGCAAAGTGTGTGTGGATTCTGTAAGAGCTCCTTTAAGTGGCCCATTAAAAACTGGCTTCATTGTTCACCTCGCCTCGTCTCGTCTTTGATCTCTTTGCACCTTTAACCCTTTCACTGCCGCACTACCAAACGGTTAACCCTTTCCCTGAGACAATACACATACGGTTAACCCTT
This sequence comes from Notolepis coatsorum, assembly GCF_963971535.1. Taxonomy (NCBI): domain Eukaryota; kingdom Metazoa; phylum Chordata; class Actinopteri; order Aulopiformes; family Paralepididae; genus Notolepis; species Notolepis coatsorum. Next base: position 9,462,461 of record NC_140178.1, read on the forward strand.
TCACTGCCACACAACAGCAGGTTAAGATCTGGTCGTCTCCAGGCTCGTAGGTTTCAATGGGAAATGTATGGGAATGAGTTTTTACAGATAAAATAGAATAGAATAGAATAGAAGTACTTTATTGATCCCGAGGGAAATTCAGCACTAGTTCAGATCGCTCACAATAAACATTTAGATAGTCAAAAATCACAAATACATAATACAGTCAAGGATATACATTTTAAAATATGTAGGATATATACATTCTAAAATATACAGCCAAAAACAATCGGTAAACATTGTAAATGTAGATGTAAAATGTCTAGGAAGATACAGTATGCAAGCGTTTGTACCGTTACTCTGTGCTCAGTGAGGCGTTATATACTGTACTCTGATGGCTGTTGGAATGAAGGACTTCCTGTGACGTTCAGTGTTGCATCTTGGGAGTCTTTGTTTACAATCCAGTTTATTGTATTTTTATTATTGGAAGCTGCTATGGTCGAGGGACCACAACAAATAGAATTTCACTCGTCTTGCTGTAAAGTACTGAAATAAGTGACAATAAAGGAATCTGAATCTGAATCACTGAATGAGATCAATTGGGCACTGTCTTGGTCAATATTCTGAATTTCAGGGAGTCGTATTCACATTGATATTTAGCTGAAAACCTATTTCCTCCAGTGTATGGCTTTTGACTGCATACAAACAGACTTTGCGCAGACCTCATAAAGAGTTTGTAGAGCATTATTTACACTTACAGCTCCTAATATGTTCCTGATCAATACTATAAATGAGCCAGTTACCTCCACGTTATATTGACTGGGGATGTTTGTGGCAATTCAAGCTCTTGTCCAAGAGGTGGCGATAGATATTCATTGAATGGCTTTTCAGAAAGCTATCGGATGAGAGCAGGAATTAAGGGTGCTATAAATAACATTCATCCACTAGATTAGATACATTTAGATTAAAATGTATTGTACACAAGTACAGTACAACGGAAATAAGTTTGGCATCCAAACAGAGTGCAAATGTAACAGTAAAGTGCAATAGTAATATACAATGTACAGGTGATTGAACTGGATATAAAATATATATTCAATTCAAACTTTAATACGGACTCATGGTCCAGATAAAAAAATAAAGCATACACAACCTATATAAGATTACACACAACAGGCAAAAATAACATCATTTAAAAATACACATCAATGTCTGTGGTAACGTGTGGCACTGAACCTAATGTAGAATGATCTCATTTCCAGAGTGATTTAGCTGACAGATAAATGTATACATGAGATTTCTTAAAACAGCTTGGAAGGTATTGACACGTGCAGCCACAAACATTTCACTTGCACTACACCATCTAGGTCTTTTGAGTAATATTCTCATGGCATCATTATAAGCTACTTGAAGTCTCTGCAAACTTGCTTTTTTGTAGCTTCCAATCCAATCCAATCCAACTTTATTTATAACGCGCTTTTACAGCCACAGGGGCACAAAGTGCTGCACAGAGGGAGCATACTAAAAAACTATAAGCAGCACTAAAAATAGATAAAAAACAAGAGTAAAAAAAAAAGGCAGCAATAAAAATTAAAATAGATCAGAGTACTTAAAACAAATATTTTAAAGCAAAGGATATAGTAACAAAACGATACAAACAATAACACAGTAAAACAATAAGATCATAGAATCAACAAGCTACATGGTGTCGAAAGCCAGAGGGAAAAGGTGGGTCTTAAGGAGGCCTTTGAACTGGGGCAGTGATGAGGCCTGCCTAATCTGCAGCGGCAGCTCGTTCCACATTTTGTGGGCGACAACGGAGAAGGCACGGCCCCCCCCTGAGCTTACGCCTAGTTGTAGGCACTACTAGGAGCAGCTGGTCAGCTGACCTGAGAGAGCGGGAAGGTGTATAGAGCTGCAACAGCTCAGAGAGGTAGGGTGGGGCAAGGTCATGAAGAGCTTTAACGGCAAATAAAATCATTTTAAAGTGAATCCTAACGTGCATAGGGAGCCAGTGGAGTGAGGATAAGATCGGTGAGATGTGGTCATATTTACGAGTGCCAGTTAAAAGATGCGCAGCGGCGTTCTGCACCATTTGAAGGCGAGCCACAAGTGTGCAGTATAAAGTGGTGTACCACCATATGCTCTGAACAGAGACACTTTCACTCCATCTGTACACATACTAAACTCGCACGAGAGAGTGTTCTCTTGTGCATACATCCTGCGGCATTGCCTGTATGATATCATCATCATCTGTCATTTGTTCTGTAATAAAATGTCCAAGATATTTGACCTTTTCACAGAGGTTATTTTCAGACAATTTGAAGTCAGGAAATGTTAAACTCTTTGGATCTACATATTAAAACAGCACTCTTACTGGCATTGTATTTGATATCATGTTCAACCCCCATACACAGAACATATAGCAAGAAGCTGCTGGAGACCAGCGCTATTGATTGATTGAACATTTTATTAACAGATTGCAGAATGGGTACAATACAGTACAGCTCAATACACACAATTGTTAAGGGGATGCAGACCAGAGAAAGACTTTCGTCTTGTTTACATCAGGGTCCCCCGTTTTCAATTCATAACATTTATGCCATACATGACATACAAATATACAGTACTGTTTATTTACAGACAGAGTTTCTAAAAGAGAATATATACATTTGAGGGGGAGGAAACTGTACGTTGGGTGGGGGGTTTGGACATTTACCGGGGCCAGTTTCGAATTGCGGCCTCCCGTAGGTGCTTTTTTAGAGCGGTTTTGAAGGTGGGTAGGCTGCAGGCATTCACAATTATTTTATGGCTACTCGGGCTAAATACCACAAGATTATCTGCATACATAATATGGTTCACTAAAGTATCACCAATCATGCACCCAGTATTACAGGCACTCAGTTGCTCCGACAGACCATTGACATATACATTAAAAAGAACCGGGGACAAAATTCCCCCTTGTCTGACCCTATCGCTGAGACACTATTGCCCCATTTTGCATGCATAGTCTGGTGGGAATACCAATAACCCAGAATTCTCTCAATGTATCCAGGCACCCCTCTTTGACTCAATTTGACAAACAACTTTCTGTGCTTAACACGATCAAAAGCTTTAGAAGCATCAATAAAACATATAAGAACTGATAAATTTTTACTTCTGTATTTGTTTACAATTTCCTTTACGGCATGTATACACAGGTCAGTGCCAATGTGCCATGCTTAGCTTTTAAACCAAACTGGTTATCTGTGGAGTTAATAAACAAATTTATTATATCCAGCATAATTATTTCTAGTACTTTTGACAGTATGCTGGCTAAAGCTATGGGCCTATAGTTGTCTAGGCTACTAACTTTACCAGTTGTGTCCTTAATGACTGGGACTAACAAAACAGACAGCATTGAGTCTGGCAGCAAGCCATGGATCATAAAACCAGTAAAACTGATAGCAAGGAGAGGAGCTGTCCTCAAACTGGCCTATTTAAGATGTTCAGCAATAAGCAGTAATAATCTAAGCCACTTGCTTTGTTATCAGATAACTTGTGCATGGCTTGGTACACCTCATGTGACGTAATCACCATTGAGTCATTACTCTTGATATTATCCACTTTATACAAATCACTTTTAATGCAATTAAATAAGGTACTATAATACTGTCACCATAACTCAGCAACATTGTCTGTTCCAGAAATTCCATCCACAGTACATGGTAAAGAGGCTTTACAGCCATTAAGAACTCTCACTTCTTTACAAAGATCAATAAAATTGTCAGCTTCTTAGCCATGGAATCAGCCCTCATGGCTTGCTCATTTTTACAAATAAAAAAAACCCTTATGTGGTGTTAGGGTCTCCAGCGACCCGTTTCAAGGTTATAATATGTAATAACTACCATGTAGTTGATTTTATTAGAACAAGGCTTCATGATATCCTCCACAACACATATATAAGCAGCACAGCAAAACTATGTTTCACCATTTTGAAAATTCTGAAGGTATCTGCAGAAAAAAAGGTACGACTGTGGTGTTAGGGTCATTCTTGACCCGGCAAGGTTTAAAACTATACTATAAAAATACTAAATATAAATAAATAAAATAATAATAAATATACTAAACTTTTTTTCAGAAGTTATATTCTAATATTGTTCTATTATAGTCAGAAAACATTATTATCTATGGGTTTCACATTTAGTATATTATGATTGAACAACCTCATTTTCATCTTAAAAATAAGGGACATGATGTGTCTCGGGGGCCATAAAATCAAATTACAATGGGACTATATGGTTACGAATGCATACAATGTTAGTTAGGATGTAGTATTAACTATATCGAGTGATACTCCTTTTTTTTTAGTGGTCAGGACTGAGTTAGACCCCGGGTCAACATTGACCCGCTAACAACGGTCAGTGGTGCCACTTCCTAACACAACACAGCGAATGGCATACTTATATCTTGCATTAGTGAGCTTCTTGTGCTCAAGCACATGGCCTTGCCTGGGTCTACCTGCCTGCCGTAGCCCATGATTTAAAAGCTTCACAGGCTGAGCTACATACTCGTTCCAACCAGGTCTGATGTTAAATGTCTTATTTTCATTTTGATGCGTGTAGTAGGGCTTACTGCCTTCATACAAAGCGCCCACTATAACATCATACATGGAGCAGAGAGATCTCCTATGCTCCACATCCTTACAATCAACATCCCTGCACATAATTGCATCTCTAGGTAGATGAATATTACTTAAGTACTTCTCTCACTATCCTTTTTTTTTCTTCTTTTTTTATTATCTCTCTTTCTCAGATTTTTCTCTGTTTTCTCCCCGTCCCAATTTAGTCGTTGTGCCAATTCCCCCCCCTCCCCTACCTGGTTGTTGTGCACATGTTCTCCTACTGGTCGGTACAAGGGAACCCTGAAGTATCCGCACGCTTCCTCCGACACGTGCGGCGACAGCCAGTGGCTCTCTTCTCACCTGGCAGCGAGGGCTCTCATTGGTGAAGTGTAACGCGTGGGAGGTCACGCTGCCTTCCTCAAGTCCTGCCTCCGCTGAGCAAGCGCCCAGACCTGACCTGTAGGCGTCGCTGTCCACAATGCCAGTTTCCCACCCACGGCTTCCCTCCCCCTAACCCAGCCAAGCGAGTTAGTGTAGCGATCAGCCCAAGCCAAGGCAATGCTGACTCCGGGAGTCGACACCGCAGCCTCTTGCATTGGTGACGAGCGCAATCTCCGCTACGCCACCTGACCGCACTTAAGTAGTTCTCTGTATGAACATAATATGTTAAGATTTCCTCCTTTGTGAGGGTTGACCACTTGACCAGTCCAGTTTTTCTGTGTTGACACTATTATCATTTCTAGATAATGCAGGTAAATCTTCCATAGCAACGGGTATATGACCAGTCATTGGTGCCCCATACAAAATGTGCATACACCCCAGTGAAGCATGTGCATCAGCTGTACTAATACAATGGTCAAGCCATGACGTAGTGTGCCAGGCCTCACTAATGTAAATGAGTACTACTGAGTAATAGTGCAAATCGGATGTATGTACAGTACAGGTAAATGGTAGTAAGTCATAGTGGCCAGCAGCATAACTAGTAAGAGTAGGTAAGGGGGGTGCTCCAGTAGCACACCATGTTACCGCGCTGCGTCGCGGGACTCCGTGCTGCGTCACGGATCTGGTTGACTCCGAGTTCGATTCCCGGACTCGCCGTCATTTGCCGAATGTCTCCCCCTGCTCTCTCTCCCGTTTCACCCTACAACTGTCGGTCATGCTTGACCAGAAAAGCGATAAACGCTAAAAAATAAAGTTTTAAAAAAAAGAGTAGGTAACACACCCCCCTGATAAAGCACGTCATGACCAAAGGAAAACACAAACAGCCTTCGTGCCACTCACACCGCCATGCGTGGCGACGGGGATGGCACCCCCGCGGTTGTAGACAGTGAAAGCAGTAGGTAGTATAGGCAACAGAGTTAAAAGTTTGCACAGTATGGGTAACAGAGCTTAGCATATAGGCAATGGAGTCAGAGTTTATATAGTATGTCATGGTGGTACAGAGTTCAGAGTGATGACAGCTGAGGGAAATAAGCTATATTGGTATTGGTACCATGTGTACAGGAGTGCAGTCGTGGGTGAGTAGAGAAGGGGGCTCAGCACACAGCCCTGTGGGACGCCGATGTTCAGGGTGAGGGTGGAGGAGGTGATATTGTCTACTAACCTAACAAACTTGGGTCTCTGTTGGTTAGGAAGTCAAGTATCCAGTTGCAGACAGAGGGGTTAGATGTCAGACCAGAGCAACATTAATTTTGGACGTGCAACAAATTATAAATTAATTAATCAAAAATGTAATCTCACCTTTAAAATAAATTCTGTGGATGTTACTCTTGATAGAAAAGCTATCTATAGCACCTATAACTTTGAAGGTGAATAATTAGACGTGTTGCTAAGCTAGTGCCCTTAGCAAACATTTCCAAATGTTCTTTATCCTGGCACGGTTTCATTTGCGAGCTTTCGAACATTAAAACTTGTAATCAAGCAGCCCAAAGCACACGGAAGCACGACAAACATGCACATTGCGCTCGGCGTGTCCGTGTGGCACGTTTTAGGCACGTAGCTTTTACCCAAAAGAAAGCATCACCATAAAGACCTCATTAGTATCACTTTTCAATGAGCCTTTTCGATGGCGTCCGGAAAAGGGCATCTCCGGCCTCGCGTTCCTTTGTGCGGAAATTAATACCCACCGGGCTAATTGACTCCTCTCCTTCACCACGTGTCACGCTGGCATGTCCTAATCAACCCGCTGGCATCTTAAGGACAAAGACGCGAAGGAGAAGAGGCCCTGGAGACGATCTGTACTACAGGTGACTCATTAAAAGCAGGTGAACATGCGAACCCCTTATTAAATGAGCGGCGAGGTGGGACAAAAAGGGGAAAAGAAAGAGAACGTTTGTCATATTTGCCGTCACGTGGACGCGTCGCTGAGACGTACATCTTCTCGACACGGCCCCCGGCGTAACCCGTGTGCCACAACCACAACCGGCAGGGGACGAGGGTGGACAGTGGGCTCCTGCTGTAGACTGAAGACCAGAGGACCAGAACGTACACCGACCGGCAGAAGACGATGTGGCTCTTCTCCGCCAAGTTCCAACCGGCTAATGGAATCTCTAGCAGGGTAAGTCCTTCTTGTGTCCTCTCTGGATTCCTTAATTTGAAAAATCTTCATTCTTATTCTTATATTATATTCTTATATACTTTACTTCTAATTTACTTCTAATTTACTTCTAATTTACTTCTAATTTACTTCTAATTTACTTCTAATTTACATGCTATACTATGTTATTTTATTTCATACTTATCTTGTCTTGCACAGTCTCTGGAGCGTAACAGTAAGAAGCATTTTGTATAAAAGTATTCTGTACTTCTGTATGACAACTATTAAAGAAACTTGAACTATATATATTCTTATATTATATTCTTATATTATTGGAAATTCTTGTAAATAGTATATTGTATGTAGTGTATATATAGGAACCAGTTTCTCAGGAACTTAGCATGTCTTTTTACCATGCATATCTTGTGTCTTACCTATTTAATTTTTTCTATGCCTATTTTATTATTGTATTTTGCACAATCAATGCGGGCATGACCACCCGCATTTCACTGTATGCCCTGGTATGTATGTGACAAATAAACCTCTTGATTCTTGATTCTTGATTCTTATAATGGTGAATGTTAAATGGTGCATTTATAGAGCAGCTTTTATCCAAAGCGCTTTGGAATTTGTTCCTCACATTTACTCGTTCACTCACACATTCACACACCGACAGCGGCGGCAACAATGCCAGGTGCCAAGCTGCTCATTGGGAGCAGTTAGGGGTTAAGTGTCTTGCTCAAGGACACTTCGACACACTGCCTGGAGGAACAACTGGGCGATAGCGGATAATAATATTCTAGAATTTCCAGCATTCTCCGTGATCATCTTAGAAAAGTAGTCCTTTCCTGTCAAACACCATGTTGTAGGCAGTCATGGCTTCTTTATATATATAATATATATCACAGTGAACTGTGAGCTTAGTTTCCCTCCATTTTCACTAAGAGCACTGCTCTGTTGTAATTCAAAATTGAACTATTTTATCACACTTTTACTTCTTACTGATGCACTGCTCTGTTGTATGTTAAATACCCTGTTGTATGTCCGTTCTATTTAATAATTTTTAGCCTATTTTTAAACTGAATCCAACCGCACTTTGTTTTTACTCTGTCTATTCTATTTTTATTATTTGTATTACTGAATGAAACTGTAAACAGAGAGGCCTATTGGGATGCTAGATCCTAATGTGAAAGACTGTGATTTACCTTACCATTGCTACCTCTCTATCTTTTTTTATGCTCGCTTATGCCTGTATTTCTTACTGTTGTGAAGCACTTTGAACTGCAACTTCTGTATGAAAAGTGCTATACAAATAAAGTGTATTATATTATATTATTATTATTCAGCTGCCCGACAGATTCTCTTAGTCTGACTAACACTGATATTGTTTGACCATGAGAAGATTCTGTCAGTTGACTTATTGTTAACCTTCAGTGGAGCAACAGCATTTCAAGTAAGTGACAAGGTGTTTGATTTAAAGAACATGCCATTTAAAAAACAGTCCAAATATCGGAGAACCTTTCCTCTGCCATGTCATCTATATATATATTTGTTTTTCCTATGATTAGTCAGATACATGTATAGGTAATTTGATTACTGAGACCGTCTCAAGGAGTGTTACCGTGTTGATGAGTGAGCTAATTTACATGCTGTGGAAAAGCAGTTATTATAAATAGCTTGTTAGTCTGAAGACTTCAAACCCTGGCCAAGAAAATGAGTACATATGTAAATGAGTACATATGTTACCTAACGTTTTAAGACTGCCAACTCTATACAAACATGAGGCAAAAAAAATGTGTCCCGTGTTAAATTGGCTATCTATGTTATTATTTCTGTTCTACATATTATGTATGTGGGCGACAGTGGTTCAGGAGGTAGAGCAGTCGTCCGGAGGTTCCCGGTTAGATTCCCGCTCCTCCCGGGCAGCGTGTCAAAGTGTCCTTGAGCAACACACCTAACCCCCCCAACTACTTGCATGGTTGCCACCGCCGTCGGTGTGTGAATGTGTGAGTGAATGGGTAAAATGTAAGGAACCAATTGTAAAATGCTTTGGATAAACCATTTACCATTTATATACACATATACATACACATATATACACATACACATACATACACACATATGCATACAAACACACACACATACATACATGTACATAAAAACACATATTGCATTTTGGAGCGAAGCTTCTCCTATCTATATTATGGTCACCCTGTACAGATGTAGATAAGAGACGCACATTCAAACCGAAGAGGGCGGGTGCTGAACCAAACGTTACCGTAGCCCTGCCCTGATGAACAAAGCCTTGTCGTGTGTCCCACAGAAAGTCCACGTCGTGGTCCTGGTGTTGCTGGCGTCCCATCTAGCCTGCGACGCTCAGATCGTCTCCAAATGCTGCGAGCAGAACTCCTGCCGCCTCTACGCGGTGTTGCTCTGTCGGTCCGGTGGCAGCGAAGCAACGCAAGTCCTCTCCGGCGGTGACGCCTCCAGTGGCCTCCTCACCCTGGGCAAACGTGGAGGGCAGGAGGAGAGGAGCCTCCGGGGACAGATGGACCAGCTGCTCCAGGTCTTCAGGAGCCAGACAGCGGGAATCTTGACTGTGGGGAAGAGGGCTAAAGAGATCGTCTCTGCCAGGCAGTTGGTGTCAGTGGCACGGCTCTATCTTGGTTCACCTCCTACATCAGTGATAGAAGCTTCTCTGTCAACATCGGAAATCGCTCCTCCCCCTCTGCCTCGCTCTCCTGCGGGGTCCCCCAAGGCTCCATCCTCGCCTTATTCTATTTTCTCTATTTATGCTGCCCCTCAAAAACACAATATCTCTTTCCATTGTTATGCCGACGACACTCCAGTGACAAGTCCAATCTTGACAGCCTCTGATCCTGTCTCGATGACATAAAATACTGGATGGCACAAAAGGTCCTACAACTTAACACTTTCAGTGCCAGCCATTAGACAAAGCCGTCTGTAGCGACGCCACCACTAGATAGATAGGGATCGGTCACCTTGTTTGTAGAGCTATAACTATATTCTATATTATAGCTATGGATACAATACTATGGCCCATTTGACATCACCTATCCATCGTTCAATATGTGAAAAAGAGTAAATTTTTCCATCCATACGTTCCTGTGTTATACCGTGGTGAATATAAGTATGGTTTTAGAGCGGTCTAGGGTAATTCATGAAATGTGATATAGCCTACACGTCAATTACACTATAGACGTTGCCATTTCTTGCCTGTATACGCTATTATCCCTAAATCAAATCTATATCATAGGTATTATGTTCCATCATGAATGCATGAAAGGGGAGGGGTCGTTTCAGATTTTTTCATCGTCAGTAAAATCAGCCCGATCGGTATGAAAGCATGGCAGGATCAAGCAAAAATTTACGTCAGATCCTTCTTACCTGATATCGGGAGTATTCCAAAAATAATATTCCAATTGTTTGATCGCCATCTGGTACATCCAATGTCCATTTGGCCCACGGCATAATCCACAACAACATATCGATCGGGGATATTTGACGCGCCTCAATGGAACCAGGACCACCGTTCGCCTCGGCCGACAAGGAAAAATGAAACCCGAGACATTTGGCCATCCCACAGGGGAAGATACAATGTTACAAAGGGTGCTCGATACCGCCGTCTAGCGGGATGCGGCCGGTATTGCACCTTGGGGACCTCAGACTTATTCCATATGGTAACAACAGGCTCCATGGGTGGATAATGAATACAAATATCGGAAAAAAAGGAAAAACGACCCGACTGTTTTTGGCACTGAACGACTTAGGCCCAGAAACGACTTAACTCGTTTTTGGCACCCAAAGATTCTAAATGCGAAATCCTCCTTTTCGGCTCCCCAAACCAAACCAGTGTTATCGCCAGCAGCCTGGGTAACCTGTCTGCCCTAGTTCAGCCCTTCGTAAAAAAAAAACTGGCCGTGTTCTTTGACCCCGAATTTAACTGCAGGTGAACTCGGTGGTGAAGGGGTGTTTTCCATAGCTAGGATCAAGGCCATTCTCTTTCCCTCAGACCTTGAGAAAGTCATTCACGCCTATTATCTTCACGACTTGATTATTGTAACTCCCTGTACCTGGGGCTTAATAAGTCGACCATAGCCCGCCTACAGATACCCCACAACGCCGCTGCTAGATTGCTCATAAGTACTCGGAAGAGAGCTCATGTCATCGCCTGTTCTTGCCTCCCTTCATTGGCTCCCGGTGCGCTACAGGATACAATTCAAGGTTCTCCTATTCGTCTATATAGCTCTTAATGGTAAGGCCCCCTTTTACCTAGCAGACCTCCTCACCCCCTATATCAACGCCAGGGCCCTCAGATCTGCTGATAAGGGTCTCCTAACCACCCGTAGGTCCAACTTCAAGTCTAGGGGGGGGGGGCGTGCTTTTGCTGTCGCACCCCCTGACCTCTGGAACAGCATCCACACGTACATCAAATCTGCCCCCTCCATCGAGTCTTTTAAATCTAAGCTCAAAACTCACCTATATTCCTTAGCCTTCCCTGACTCTTGCCTTGTTTGTTTGACGTGTTGTTCTGTTTGTTTGTTTGTATGTTGGTTGTTTATTTTCAATTTATTTATACTTCAGGAGTATTTTCTTTTTTTCTTCCACTACCACACTACACAGGGTTAACACTTTCACTACCACACTACAGAAGATTAACCCTTTCACTACCACACTACAGAAAGTTAACCTTTCACTGACCACTGCTGTCCCTGTCGTCTGCTGTCAACACCACCATTCCTCCAAGGTGTCAGGCTCCTCATTCACTTCCAATCATTTTGGGGACCTAGTCTAAATATAATACTTCTGACGTATAAACAAACCACTGATTCGATCAATCAGATAGTTCTGAGTCAAAGGTATGTGTTTGTTTTTTTTGGCATTTGATGTGTCTTTACAGATTCATGACCTTTAAACAATAAAAACAGATGTGTTTTGAGTGTGCTGTGTATCTTTGCCCCGCATGGAATGTTTGGGGAGTGGTTACCATGGTTACCCGCTGCCTTGCTGGACGACATATTCCAAATATTCGGTGGGAAGTTGAGAGTTGTTTCAAGTTCAAGTTCAAGTTTTGTTTCATTTGTCACATATACACGTACATTACAGTGACATGCTTGGTTCTGTATGATGACCCTCCTGAAATTGTGCTTCATACAGTAAAAAACAATAAAGTCCAAACAATATACAATATACAAAAAAAAATAATACATTGATCAAATATGGTGTAGTCGTGTTTAACGTGCCAAACTACACCTCAAGTGATAAATAGTTCCTATACTCGTATTTTGAAAACGGCAATATTAGCACAAAAAAGCAAATACATTTGACTCAGAAAAATTTATTACACTAAATACTATTGCTGTATTTTCTGTTTATAATTCAAAAGTTTAACAAATATTTAGACATGGTCCTCAAAAGGAATAGAAGTGAATGCCTGACACCTGGGATGAATGGTGGTGTTGACAGCTGGCAACAGCAGTGGTCATTAGCCTATATCTGCTGTTTTTGACAAGTGAAGGACCAAGGGCTATTTTAGACAGTGTGTTTGTTCTTTTTCGCAGAAATGGGGTCCTGTGTCAGGTCTTTGCTTTGTGTTTCCTTTGGAGTACATTTACATTTAGGCATTTAGCTGACGCTTTTATCCCAAGCGACTTACACGTTCTGTACGATAAGTCATCAGGAAGGGCACAACTCTATCAGCTGAGTAACAATGTTCATCAAAGTGTTGAGTGCTACAGTGTAGGTTAGTTTATTAGGACAAGTGCATGACAGTAAGGTTAGTTAGGACTGAGAATAGGCGACTTCTCCTTGATGACCCTCCCCGAGCTCGGATAGGAGTGGGTCTGAGGCGGCCAGAAGATGCAGAGCGTCGGAGTACCTCTATGTATTGGTCCATGTAGGCATTGTGGGTGTGTGCGCGTGCATGTGTCCATGCGAGTGACTGATTGGAAGGATAGAAAGATTGGTGAAATCCTTCAACTGGTTGTCTGTTTGAAAAGGAGCTGTATTAGATTAGATTAGATTCAAGTGTATTGTCATCATTATACAACACAAGTACAGTCAAACGAAAAGAGGTTTTAAACTGGGTATAAAATATATAAATTGGTACTACTGAGTAATAGTGCTAATCAGATGTATATGTACAGAATTGTAACATTAATATGTACAGTGATACAGGTATAAAGACAGTATGTCACACTGGCCGGCAGTGTAACTAGTAGGTAAGGGATATATAGGCTACAGATATTTAAAAGGATTATATCCAGGTATGTACAGACAGATGTGGATATATATGGTAAGAATAAATATATATTATATACAGCATTATTGTACATGCTATCACACAGAGTTATATGGGTTGTATGCAGGTGTATAAGTATGTATATAGAAGGATTATATGCAGGTATATCAGGTTTATGAGTTTGATTTAAGGTTGGGATTACGATTGTATTTAACTAGAAAGGTGCCCTCAGTAGAGGGCACACCTCCGCCAAACCCTACGAATCTCCCACGTTGCTGTTAAATTCACACGCAACATTGAACAGGGTGACATTCCTCTTTAATTGGATTGGGGGCTCATACAGCTTGGCTTATACTGACACCATCATTATGACATCACAAAGGGACAACACATTTCAAAGGTCATCATGTACAGTGTCCAATATAGTCTGATATAGTGAGTGAGTGAGTGAGTGAGTGAGTGAGTGAGTGAGTGAGTGAGTGAGTGAGTGAGTGATTGAGTGAGTGAGTGAGTGAGTGAGTGAGTGAGTGAGTGAGTGAGTGAGTGAGTGAGTGAGTGAGTGAGTGAGTGAGTGAGTGAGTGAGTGAGTGAGTTAGTGAGTCAGCGAGTGAACGAGTGAGTCAGCGAGTGAGTCAGCGAGTGAATGAGTGCCATGAAAATATTCCATAAACTGTGCACAAGGTGGTTTAGGCCGAAAATATAAATTCAGGTATTATTTTTGCTCCTCAAATAGAATTGTGCCCAGGTATTATTTACGGGTCATTGCGACTCGAATAGAAGCATGAATATAAATCTATTGTGCCCCCAGGTATTCAGGCATTTGCCACGCTCTTACAATATATATATATATATATATCAGGAATGTGCACAGCAAAATGCTGTTGAGATCCACCATGAACCAGGGCAGGGACACTTTTACATTCAGACAGATTCAGAATTCAGTTTTATTTGCCATATGCAACAAGTACAATGGAATTCGTACTCTCCGTTTTAGTGTGATAAACTGTATAAAAGTTTGTATTTAATCTATTGTACTTTACTCGTTATTATTATTTATTATTTATATGGTGCAAAGGTAAACCAGCACTTCAGCAGGCTGCTGTGTAGCATAAAAAAGGAATTTTTACTCAAGTACTGTACTTAAAGGGGAACTCCAACATTTTGGGAAATTAGCTTATTTAACATCTTCCCTGGAGTTAGACAAGAAGATGCATACCTTTTTTGTCTCTGTGCGTGCATTTTAGCTTTGGGAATAGACGCTCCGTTAGCATAGCTTAGCTTCATCACTGGAAGTGTGGGAGGGTTAGAGCCTTACAGTGTATTGCAAGGTCTGACATTGACCAAACTTGATATGCATGACCTTGGTGGGCTCTAGGTCAACTCCTGAAAAGGGGGTCAATGTCAGACCTTGCAATCAAAAGTTAGGGGCGCACTGAAATTATGGCAAGGGTTATTAGCCCCCTAACTTTTGATTGCAAAGTCTGACATTGACCCCCTTTTCAGGAGTTGACCTAGAGCCCACCAAGGTCATGCATATCAAGTTTGGTCAATGTCAGACCTTGCAATACACTGTAAGGCACTGTAAGGCTCTAACCCTCTCCCACTTCCAGTGATGAAGCTAAGCTATGCTAATGGAGCGTCTATTCCCAAAGCTAAAATGCACGCACAGAGACAAAAAAGGTATGTATCTTCTTGTCTAACTCCAGGGAAGATGTTAAATAAGCTAATTTCCCAAAATGTTGGAGTTCCCCTTTAAGTACAATTTCGAGCTACTTGTACTTTATGTGAGTATTTTAATTTGAGGGAACTTTATACTTTTACTCCACTACATTTCAAGGGAAATATTGTACTTGACCCCCCAACCCACCCAATGTACAGTTTCCTCCCCCTCAAATGTATATATTCTCTTTTAGAAACTCTGTCTGTAAATAAACAGTACTGTATATTTGTATATCTTGTATGTCATAAATGTCTGGATGTAACAGTACTGTATATCTGTACAGTATGTTGTGTATGTCATAAATGTTATGAATTGAAAATGGGGGACCCTGATGTAAACAAGACAAAAGTCTTTCTCTGGTCTGCATCCCCTTAACAATTGTGTGTATTGAGCCGTACTGTATTGTACCCATTCTGCAATCTGTTAATAACATTTTCAATCAATCAATCAAGTACTCCACTACATTTATCTGTTACTAGTTACTTTGAAGAAAAGGATTTAGCATAGAAAACACAATATATACCAAATGAAAAAATTACGAGGATTATATACTTTCACATTTGAAGCCTGTCAACTTCAAGAGGACGTAATCAGAGCAGCATAACTGGACCACATACCACTTTAACATCACCTTTAATCAGAGCAGCATAACTGGACCACATACAGTACCACTTTAACATAACCTTTAATCAGAGCAGCATAACTGGACCACATACCACTTTAACATCACCTTTAATCAGAGCAGCATAACTGGACCACATACCACTTTAACATCACCTTTAATCAGAGCAGCATAACTGGACCACATACCACTTTAACATAACCTTTAATCAGAGCAGCATAACTGGACCACATACCACTTTAACATAACCTTTAATCAGAGCAGCATAACTGGACCACACACCACTTTAACATAACCTTTAATCAGAGCAGCATGACTGGACCACATACCACTTTAACACAACCCATAGAGGTCAATGGATACACAAACGTCATGTAGAATGTGTACTTTTACATTAGATACTTAATTACATTCAATAGCAAATACGTCTCTACTTTTACTTAAGTAGAATTTGAATGGAGAACTTTTACTTTTACCAGAGTATTTTATCTGAGTATTTCTACTTTTACTTAAGTAAAGGAACTGTGTACTTCTTCCACCACTGACTACATGTAATACATCTCACAAAAGGCTCAGCAGCATACAACATGAATAGTGTCGTGCTGCCATATTGATCATAGTAATGAATTACTGACCTTCGTGTCCTGCCAATTATTATTTACCACTGGTTATGATCAGTTAGCCTGTAATCAGTATAGGCGACTGATTGGACAGAACTGAGTGATAAGGAGTTTAATTTGTATATCAATTACTAACCATCATGTGATACCTTGCATTCAGATCTTTCTCTTTCATGGTGAATGAATCAGAAGAATGGTTGAACATTTTGAAATACTTTATGAATTGAAGTTAATGGAGATTTGGTTTACCAGCAAAACCTCAGTTCACACAGTCTTGTACTCATGAGGAGCTGGGTTGTGGACTGTAACCAATTAATTTCATTATTTAACATCACGATTGGACTTGTTTCTTTTTCTTTTCTTCCATTCACCACTTTTAGCTATATTTTAGCCTTATTTTAGCTCTTTTTTAGCCCTATGTATTTGTCTATCTTGTTTTTAACACATACTAAATAAGTGTATGTTATGTATTAACTGTTTCCATTAACTGTTTTTAAATTGCTGTTATGCTGTGATGGACATCTGAATCTCCCCTTCGGGGGATAAATAAAGGTTTTCAATTCAAAATCAATTCAATTACCTTTTTCAAAGTGTTCCTCAAATGTAAATATGCAGATCTCATTTAATTATGCTCAACCCACGCTCCCGTCAAATCAAATGTCAGACCAATTGAATAAAAGTCTCTCTCTCATTACCTGTGCTGCATCATCTAATCAGTCTCATTTGTTCAGTCATACGGTCAGTCCTTCACAAACACATTGCTAACAAGGACATTTCCAATGAAACGCTGCCTTCGAATGGAGTCTATGAGTTCATCGTCTCGACTTCAAGTGGGTGAAGGTCATGAGGACGCCGTTGCTTGGCAACTGGGCAATGCGTCTTGAAGCCACTGAGCTAATTATTTTCCACTTAAAACGTCGTGAACACCACAACGGTGGGTCATCCATTCATATGGACTCTTCACATGAACACGGAAAACACAGAAACACATTGGAAGGCGGCACTTACAGTAACCGCACTCAGGAGCAGTTAGGGGTTAAGTGTCTTGGAGAGAGAGAGTTGTGAGAGAGTTTGTGAATTTGCACGTTTTGATAGTATAGTTTTGCTGTTCCATTAACTCTCCATTAACACAATAGCTGCCACGCAATATCAGCATCCTATAGTAGCTATAGTCTTCCAATCCTGCAATCACTTCCCACATACCCACACCCACACAGAGACAACGACACTAGGACACAGGGGACATGACAAAGTATTTCTAATGTTTTTTTGGATTATACGTTCACCGCATGGAGACATATGTGAAGAGAAAAGAAGATCTTGTCTCAAATGAATTCAAGACATCACAGGGTGAATACTTCATATACAAATCACACCTGTTGACCAGGGGAGTCACGTAATAGTTTTAAAACCCGCCTGGTTTCTGAAGAATTCTGGCCTATGGTCTTTTACCATTGGGAGTTTCTCAATATAGTGCGTTTATATGGTTCCACCTATTCAAACGGTCTGGCATTTGATTTGACGGGAGCATGATTGAGCACAATTAAATTACATCCGCGTTTTTATACATTTGAGGAAAAACAAGAAAAAAGTCATGGCACAACTTTTATTTTTATTTAACCTTTATTTACCCAGGCAACCAATTAAGAACAAATTCGTATATACAAAAGCAGCCTGTACACAACTGTGTACCTAATGCAAGTGAATCAGCCCACGTTACCCAACGACTTTATGCACTGGCTTCCCATCACCGGACAAATCCACTTCAAGGTCCTTGACCTGGCCTACCGTGCAGCGAGGGGAACGGCTCCCTCCTACCTCCGGTCAATGGTCTCTAACTACACACCCACGCTCTGCATCTTCAGACCCGCTCCTATTCAAGCTCCTCTTCAAACAATATCTGAAAAAAAAGACAAGAAAGACAAAAACGACTAACCTTCTTACTGTCTGTACTATCATGTACCTTACTAATATGCTACTCTACGTATACTACTACCTTTCATGCTAATATGTCTATACTACTATGCACTCAGAGTGTAACACTCAAGTTCAACACTGTTTGACGAACAATGCCACACTGACCCTTAGCTGCCAGTGATGCACCCCTCCTGCTGACTTGTTGTTCACAATTTGTGAGTCGCTTTGGATAAAAGTGTCAGCTAAATGACAAAATGTAAATGTAAATGTGCATGTTTCCACAGTACCCACAATATTACATTTACATTTACATTTAGTCATTTAGCTGACGCTTTTATCCAAAGCGACTTACAAGTTCTGTACAGCAAGACAGCAGGAAGGGCACAACTCTATCAGCTGAGTAGCAATGTTCATCAAAGTGTTTTTATTAGGACAAGTGCATGGCAGTAAGGTTAGTTAGGGTTAGATTTTATTTTATCTATTTTTTCAGATAATGGTTGAAGAAGTGCGTCTTGGGCGGCTGGGTGGCGCAGCGGACAAGGCGCTCTTCACCAACGCAAGAGACAGTGGTATCGAATCCAGCTGTCAGCGTTGCTTCCGGCTTGGCCGGCCGTCATACTGGCTCGATTGGCAGAGTCAGCGGGAGGGAAGCCGGTGGGTGGGTCTGGGTCGTTGTGGACAGCGACTCCTACAGTTCGGTCGGGGCGCCTGCACAGCGAGGGAAGGATCTAAGAGAGGTAGTGTGACCTTCCACACGTTACACTCTCCCAGTGAGAGTCCGCGCTGCCAGGTGAAAAGAAGCGGTGGGCTGGCTACACATGTGTCGGAGGAAGCATGTGATAGTCTCCGCCCTCCCAGACCGACGGTAGGGGGTAGAGTGCGCAACGACCAGGAAGGGGATTCGGACTTGGCATAACGACTAACATTGGGAGGGGAGAAAAAAACCGGAAAAAGAAGGATAAAAAAAAAATAAAATAAAAAAATGCGTCTTTAGTCGACGGCAAAAGATTGGACGGGTTTCGGCTGTCCTAACTAGGGTGGGTAGTTCATTCCACCATTGTGGGGCAAGGACTGAGAAAAGGCAGGTTCTCCTTGATGACCCTGCCGGAGCTCGGATAGGAGTGGGTCTGAGGCGGCCAGAAGATGCAGAGCGTAGGGGTCTTGAGGGTGTGAAGTTACAAGAGCAGACATAATTCACTAGTGGAATTATATGCTCATGATTAATGTATTTGTTTATCTTTATGGTGTGGGAGGAAATCCACGCAAACACGGGGAGAACATGCAAACTCCACACAGAAAGGTGTCCGGCCTGGGTTCGAACCCGTGACCTTCGTGCTGGGAGGCAGCGGTGCTAATCACTGTGCCACTGTGCCGCCCACAACAGTTAAAGAGAGCATCTCTGCTTTTGCTTGTCTACAAGGCTCTCCGATATAAACCCCTCTCTACATTGCTTACACTTTAGAATGAGAAACTAGTGTCCCTCTTTCCATTTCTACACACTATTTATGGAACAAACTGCAACAAATGCTCAAATTGGAGTCATTTAAGCAGGTCCATTATCATGTCATTCATTATGGCAGTTTGATTATTGTAGCCTATAGTCTTTTAGTCTATGTCCATCTGTCTGTCCATATGTGGCACAGTGGTGTAGTGGTTAACACTCACAGCAAGAAGGTCCTGGGTTCAATTCCCACTTGGGGACCAGGTTGCCACGTAGCCAGATGGGGTATCTCCCGGGCCTTTGTGTGTGGCTCGCTAGCCTACCTTAGCAACTAGAAGCAAAGGGGACCTGGTTAGTCATTTTGAAGAAATACACCTCCCAACAACTCCAACAAGTTGTGAAACTGTATCAGGGGCTTGTATGTCTCGTGAGAGGAAGAGAAGAAGAAAAGAGACTCGGGGGTGGAGAGTTAGCTGTAATAAATATTGATCTAGATACGGACGACATAACACACATGTGAAGTGCTGCATCCTCTTCGGCCAACAGGTGTCGCTAGTTCATCACAGTTACATTCCCTTCTGTTTGCTGCAGCAGTCTGCAATTTGTAGATTGACATATCATAAAACAATGAGTCTGACTGTGGTTGGACTCTTTTACATGTTCCCATATGTTTGATGTGAAGAACAGAGGAATATATTACTTTTTTCTATGAAAGTTAAGCCTACATTTGTATGTCTTGTATGTCATAAATGTCTTGATGAATTGAAAATAGAGGACCCTGATGTAAACAAGACAAAAGTATTTTTCTGGTCTTCATCCTCTTAGCAGTTGTGTGTATTGAGCCGTACTGTATTGTACCCATTCTGCAATCTGTTAATACAATTTCCAATCAATCAATCACTCAACATGGCCGGGACGAAGTGACAGGAGACTACAAACTTACATTACAGAAGATAGGTACCAGTTTCCTCTCTGTGCGTTCAGTAGAAAGCTATCTGGCCGAACGCACAGAAAGGAAACTGGTATCTATCTTCTTGTCTCTCTCTGAAGAAGACGGTAAGCTAATTTCCCAAAATGTTGGCGTGTTCCTTTAAGAAAGAACCTTGCCGTCAACCTAACAGGGTAAAGTGATATAAGCTGTGACATATAGCTGAAACAGATAGACCAAGATTCAAGAGTTTTATTCATCATATACATACCAGGGCATACAGTGAAATGCAGTTGGCCATGCCTGCTTCGATTGTGCAATAAAACAATAGTAATAGTAATCATAATAAAAAAGATAACTGGAATAGACATGGTAAAATAGACATGTTAATAAATCGTTTAAACTGGCACTGGATCCTATGTACTGTACTATACCTATATGTAGCAGGGTGGATTATCCCTGCTTCGTGGGAACTGTGGGGTGCGGTCAATAGGTAGCGAGACACAGTAGCACCCTGGCCAGCTGCACCTCCGTCTTTGGGGTCCGGAGCGTCAACTGGAGGCTGGTAGTGGGGGTGAATGAGGCCCAGGGTTTACAAACCTGGTCCGGTACTCTGGTCTTCCTCCCTCTCTCTGGAGTAGTCCGCAGTACTCCCCAACACACCCTCACCCTCCACAGTTGCCCCTTTTCCCTCCCACACCTACTGACCGGATGGTAGAGAAATAACTGGGTTCCCCCCGCAAGCAGTACCCTCCCTTATGTGAGACGACCAGAACCCTTACAATGGAAATGGAAAAGGTAGAATAGCAAGGGGTTACGATTACATATATTACCCGTAGCAAAGGGTTAGGGTTAGGGTTAGAAATAATGAAAGACACACACACAAGACTCCCATCTACATCCTTTACTGTTATTTAAACAAATCTACATCTACAAATATTTAATAGCAATGGGTCCACGGAAGGTAGTTCTACTATTACTCAAGTTGTAATTCAATACCTTGCAAACACTTATATTGTACACCCACACAGTATAGACTCAGGTATTGCAGACCCAAAGTTAATAGACCCAGATATTGTAGACTTCAATATACTTGACTCCTTACCCACGTCTGGGCTAGTACCAATAATAATACCTCTTCTTAGGCTTTACTTATATGGCAGCGTTACGTTTACCCCCAAGAGGGGAAGGGTTAAATAGATGGGAAAGTAATATTACACACACATGGTATCACGCTCAAAGAAAAGGAAATAAAACCAAAGTGTGGGCCCACAATTACCAAAACAAAAGCCCTATGCTAATGCCGGCATGTAATGTTTATGGGGTACCCCTATGCACTGTGGTTAGCAAACACCAGCTTCGCCCGTAGGCTGCGACACACTGTGTAATGTACGATAGGATCCTGGGCGCCGAAGCCCTAATGTTTACTCTACCAAAATGGCGGCCGCGCCGCTCCACCACCGTCCTGGTGGCAAGATGGCGTCGAACACTCGCGCCGCAGGTGCTAGCAGGCGGAGCTATAGCAGAGAGGCAGTGCTGGCTGAGCTGGTGCTGGGCGAACTCTGCTGGTGGTAAAGAACTCCCCGTGTCCTGCAGGCAGCCTGGAGCAGGTGTGCTGCTGTTCTCCGGTGCAGACAGCTGTTGACGCCCGGGCAGACTGCTTGGATGTCCCGTACGTCTCTGGCACGCAGACTATACCGTCACTGTAACTAGGTATAACACGAGCAATGCTACTGTGATCCTTAGCCGCACGCTACTTATACCGCTCACTGTAACTAGGTATAACTCGACTCTTAGTGCCCGACTCTGCACTTAATGTTCATAATATCATAACACTGGTACTGCTAGGAGATCGTCTCCACTAGCCAGTACTTCCTATCACCCGTTGTCCTTTCCCGGGGCACTCCGGCATAAACGTCAGCAACGGGGCTGTCTAGAGCTCCCGTTAGCTGTGTCCTCTCGTGTTCAAGTTCACAGCCGAAGAGAGCGACTTCCGCGGCACTTCTCCCTTTATCATCTCTCAGCTCTCTCCGCCACTCTCTGCCTGCTACTGCCCCCTGCTGGTCCCGCCTGCCAGTCACACGGGGAGACGCACTGTAAAATATGAATCAATACTGTCATTTATGATCCGTATTCACATGCTCTTGGGACGGGGACGTTTGTGTCATTGTTCGTGTGAATCAATGACACTAGTTAGAATGTCTTTGTGTACAAAAAGGGATATAAACACAGTCAGCAGTTCTGAATAATATACCATATTTTCCAGACTGCTACATTTCCCCCCACTTTGAACTTGCTAAGTCCTCTGCAAGTTAACAACAAAACAACAAAAACAAACGCATGCATGAAAACGGTCCTGAGACCAACAGTTTCACACATCGGTTGACAATTACACATTATGCCAACAGTTTTACACACTCCCTCAGGAGTTGGACACACTGTTCCGCGAACACGCTCTTGAGCACGTAGTCCTGGCGATACCGAGCGGGTAGCCGACCTCTGGTGCTCCTCTGGGGCCGAGCGGCCTCCACTCTGGGGGGTTCCACCTCCCCCGCCTCCGATTCCGTGTCGGATTCCTCAGTGTCTGTCGGCGGGTCCTGGACCACGGCCTCACCCTCCGGGGCCATCGATGGACCGCCCGCGGCCTCCTCTTCGACTCCGTCTCCGCCGCCTTCCCCCTCCTCTCCTGAAGGGGTCGACTCCACCTCTGACTCGGCGCTTACGGCCTCCTCAGGGGCGTCCCGCAGGGGACCGGGGTGGTTACACGCCCTAGGATGCGGTTCCCGCCGGTGCCCGAAAGCACCTCCGATGTCTGATTCGGACGAGCTCCGCGGTGCCACCGGGATCTGTCGAGGGGCCCTCCCCCGCACTTCCGGGTCAGAAGCCGGGAAGGGACAGGTCTTGAGCTGGTCTCGATGCACGGTCCTTTCTGGACCCCCTGCTTCGGGCCTGACCGTGAACACGGGCGTCCCTTCGTGGCTCTGCTTAACCACCACATATGACGTAGGCTCCCACTTGTCTTGTATCTTATTACGGCCCCGGATTCGGTGGTCGCGTATCAGGACCCGGTCTCCGGCCCGCAGGAGTGCACCTCTGCTCTTCCTGTCGTAAATTCTCTTGCGTCGATGGGATGCCTGCTTCGCCGTGGCCTCAGCGGCCTCCGCGGCGGCCTTTAGTCGCTCGTGGTGACTCTGCACCCACTCATCTAGGTCTGCCGCCCCCTCCTCAATGACGTCTCTGCCCCCTAGGACATCTCGGGGCATCCTAGCGTCCCTCCCGAAGAGCAGGTAGAAGGGAGAGTATCCAGTGGAGGAGTGCTCGTGGCAATTGTATGTAAGTACCAACTCGGGTAGGTGCTCCTTCCAGTCCCGCTTCTTCTCTGCGGGCAGACTACGCAGCATGTCGTGCATTGTCCGATTGAATCTCTCGCACTGCCCATTCCCCTGGGGATGGTAGGGCGTGGTGCGGCTCTTTGAAATCCCATACAGTCGGCAGAGCTCCTTGATGACGCTCGACTCGAAATTTCGCCCTTGATCGGCATGGAGTCGGGCAGGGCAACCGTAGTACACGAACCAGTACTTGATGATGGCAGCGGCGGTGGTCTTCGCAGTCTGGTCTTTGGTCGGTACGGCAATAGTGAATCTGGTAAACATATCGGTCAGCACCAGTACGTTCTCGTAGCCACCCACCGACCTCTCCAACACGGTGAAGTCCATGGCCAGGACCTCCATGGGGGCCGTCACGTTAGTGCAGGTCATCTGGGCCTGGGCTTTAGGGAACACGTCGCGGGCTAATGCACATCGCTTGCATCGCTTCACCCATTGCTTCACCTCTTCTGCCATTCCGATCCAGTAGTAACCTCGCCTCATCAGGACCACCGTCCCCTGTCCCCCGTAGTGTCCCGCGTCTTCGTGCTGGGTCTCGTAGATCCTCCTTCGCAGGGCTGTGGGCACCACCAGCTGGAGAACCTCCTCTCCATCCCGGGGATCGCTTACGCGCCGAAACAGCACTTGCTGATGCAGACGGAGTCGTTCCCACTGCCCGTATAACTTGCGGAGTTTCGGGTCTCCTTCCTTCAGCTGCACCTTAGTGGGGGGGACCCCCTGTGTCACCGCCCGCCACACCGGACCCAACTCGGGATCGTCCGCCTGGAGCTGCCGCATTTCCGCCCAGTCATATCCGCTGTTCCCCTTCTGTGCCGCTATCCGTCGTGCGCCGACACTCGAGACCTCCCGCGTCTCTGTCGGTCTCCCAGGGCACAGCAGGGCCCGCACTTCCTCCGCTGGGACCACGACGTAGCCCTCGCGGGCGACTAGGGCGGGGACGGACAATGGAGCGGCCCGTTCCTGGAGACCCTGACGGGTGTGGGTGCCAGCCGCGGCTATCATTAGGAAGTCTTTCTCAGTGTCTTCCACTTCAGGTTCTGATCGCATCGGCATGCGAGACAGAGCGTCTGCGTTCTGGTTGAGTCGACCAGGTTTGTAGTGCACCACGAAGTCATACTCCGCGAGCTGAGCGTTCCACCGCTGCTCCACTGCTCCCAGGTTGGCCGTGCCGAGGTGTCTCAACGGGTTGTGGTCGGTGATCACGGTGAACTGGGCGTACATCAAGAGGTCTCTGAACTTCTCGGTGACCGCCCACTTCAGGGCGAGGAGTTCCAGCTTGAACGCACTATAATTTTGGTCATTCCTTTCGGACCCACGCAGGCCTCGGCTCGCAAAGGCGATGACTCGCTCTACGCCCTCCTGTTTCTGACTGAGTACCGCTCCCAGTCCCAAGTAACTCCCGTCGGTGGTCACTATGAAGGGGAGCTGGAGGTCGGGGTAGGCCAGCACCGGGGGTGTCAAGAGGCACTGCCGCAGATGGTCGAAGGCCGTCTGACACTGCGGCGTCCACTTGAAGGCCTCGGGCCGGCCCTTGGCGAACCCCTTTTTTTCTTTCCCCATCAGGGCGTGCAGTGGCTGGGCCACCTGGGCGAAGTGGGGCACGAACCGCCGATAATAGGACAGGAACCCGATCGCCTGCCTCACTTCCTTCGCCGAGCGCGGCGCCGGCCAGTCCTCCAACGCCTTCACTTTGTCGGTGTCGACCTGTATGCCGGCCGCGGAGACCACGTGTCCCAGGAACTTGACTTCGGTCTTCAGAAGGAAGCACTTCCGGGGCTTGAGCTTGAGTCCATGCTCCCGAAGCCGTCCAAACACCAGGTCCAGCTTCTGACAGTGGCTCTCGAAGTCGCTGGCGAACACCAAGACGTCGTCTAGGTAGACGAGTAGGACGTCGAAGGCCAGGTCCCCCAGCACGGCGGTCATCAACCGCTGGAACGTCGCTGGTGCGTTACACAGTCCGAAGGGCATACGAGTCCACTGGTAGAGGCCGAAGGGCGTCGTGACAGCCGTCTTCTCTTGGTCTTCCTCTTTCACCGCCACCTGGAAGTAGCCGGCGGTGAGATCGAGCGAGGAGAAGATCTTGGCTTGCCCCAAGGCGTCTAGGGACTCCTCGATACGAGGTAGGGGGTAGGCATCCCGGTGTGTCACGTTATTTAGGCGGCGGTAATCGCAGCAGAACCGCACGGAGCCGTCTTTCTTTATGACGATCACGGCTGGTGACGCCCACGGACTGCAGCTCTCTACCAGGACACCCAGGTTCACCAGATCTTGCACGTGTCTCTTTACTTCTTGGAACACGTGGGGCGGTATTCGGCGGTGCCGTTGCTTGACCGGGTGTGCGTCACCAGTGGGGACGTAGTGTGTGACCGTGGTTGTGTAACCATAGTCCCCGTCGTCAACGGAGAACACCGCCTTGTGTTTCTCCAATACTTGATTCAGCCGGCTCACTTGGGCTGGTGTGAGATCCTGCAGGTTCGCCTGTACGTCCACGGCGAGCCTGTGGGTCTTCCCGTCCGGCTCTGCCTCTGGCGGGCTGGCTCGAGTCTCAATCGCCGTCACTCGGACGCCTCCGTCTACTTCCTCTACGGTCACCCTCTCCTGGGGCCGTACCTGACGGGGACAGTGAATCTCTGCCAGTCTGGACCGGGGTCGGAGCACAATCTCGACGTCGGTCGGGTTCAACACCCGCACAGGCACTGTCCCCTGTTGGGCGTAGGTCACCACGTTCGCCACCAATAGTCCGGGAGGCAGGTTGGCACTCGGCGTGTTCTCCAGCATCACGGGACGCCGCATCCCTGCTGTCGTCGCGCAACGGCCTGAGACGACCATTTCGCTGTGCGGGGGAATGACCACAGACTCTCTGCCGGCCACCTTGACGTACCCCATCTTTCCCGGGGCGGTACACTCTCGGCCTTCTTGGGCCAGGACGGCGACCACACGGCGGATGGCGATGCTTCTAGCTTCGACACGTCTTCGGGTCACCGGCCGCATCCCCTTGATCCCTGCGAACAGGCCATCTACTCCGCCGAGCACGTTCATGCCCAGCAGTCCCTGGACAGCGTCTCCTAGGTCCCCTCGGCCTGGGTCGTCTTTTAGTATGAATATGCATTTCCCCGTGAATGTCATATCTAGGCACTTCACTTCGGCGTAGAGACACCCCACCACTGGGATCTCCAACCCGTTGGCGGCGATGAGAGTGATCCAGTTGGCGGGGGTCAACTTCGACTTCGGGAAGTGTCTTTGAAAGTGGCTCTCGTACATGGTGGTGACTTCGGCGCCGGTGTCGAAGAGGCAGCGGGTCTCGACCCCGTCGATCTGGACGTCTAGAGTGAGGCATTCCCCTTGCGCGTCTTGCGTCTCGGTGCCCTCCGTGGCCGCGCCGGCGACTCCGGTTATGACGGCGTCGACTGTCCTTCGTGCTCCTGGTCGGTGCCCTGACGAGCCCGGAGCTTCGGGGTTGGGAGTAGAGGCGGGGCGTGGCTCGCCGGCCGAGCGGGGGCATTCTCTGCTGATGTGGCCCGGCTGATTGCAGGCATAGCAGATCAGCCGGCCGTCTTCGTCTCGGCGGGGTTCTCGCGTCGCGTCGTCTCGGCGTCGCCGTCCGGTGGCGCCTCTCCGGGGCGCGTCCCGCTCCCGTGAGAAGGTCTGAGCCAGTTGTTCCTGGCGCACGCCTAGTTGCTCCATTCCCGCCTGGATCTGCCGAATAGTCTCCCGCAGTGAGTCAACGCTCGGCGGGGTCTCCCGTCCCTCTCCAGCCGCGGCGTGGACTAAACCCCGGGGGGGACCCTTGTCGGCGGGGTGGACCAGCTCGTCCTCCGTCCAATCGATCGCCGCCTGCAGTACCTGGGGAAATGGCCGCGTCCCGTCCTCCCTCATGTACTTCCGCATTTCTCTCCTCAGGGCATCGTCCCTGAGGCCCACCACAAACCGCTCCTGCAGCAGGGCGGTGGCGTCGGCGACCAGCGCGGGCGCCCGACGTCGTAGGCGACGGATCCTCTCCTGCAGGTCGTAGGCGAACTGGCGTACGGTCTCTCCGGCGGCCTGTTTTCGGTCGAAGAACTCCCCCAGGCGGACGCTGACCGGGACCTTGTCCCCATAGGTTTCTTCGAGTATCTTG
The DNA here is from genome assembly GCF_963971535.1 of Notolepis coatsorum. NCBI lineage: Eukaryota > Metazoa > Chordata > Actinopteri > Aulopiformes > Paralepididae > Notolepis > Notolepis coatsorum. The sequence continues at coordinate 9,490,592 of NC_140178.1, forward strand.
AACAAGGCTTCCGTGTCGGGGGCGGTTCCCTCCGTCAGGAAGCGTACCGTCTGCTTCGCCTCGCCTTTGAGGTGGAGCTGTACGACCTCCGCTTGTTCCTCCTCGGGCACTCGACTGGCACGGAGATGGGCCCTCATTGCCTGGATCCAGTCCTCTACAGGCAGTTCCCCCCTCTCCTGTTCACCTCCAAATTCGCTGCACTTCCGCTCTCGTTGGACGTACACCACCGGGGGGGGGCGCTGGGGGAAGCTGTTGGATCATGGCCTGGGCCAAGGCAAGCGACCCTCGGTGCCTGGCCTGCTCCAGTTGTTCGTGTTGGTGGTCTAGGGCTTCCGCCTGGTCTTGGAGTTGACCCTTTAGGAACTCCACTTCGGCGGTCAAGGTCTGCACCGTCTCGGCTCCCCCCTCTTCCTCTTTGAGCGGGGGCGGCGAGTCACCTCCTTGCGTCACCCGGGACGGCCCGGCTTTGGCATCGGGCTTCGGGGTGTCGTTGTCCGACATCTCAGGTCTCTGGGTCGTCACTTACAAGGGAGTGGAGTAGGATGTTGATCCTGTTCGTGACGCCAAATGTAGCAGGGTGGATTATCCCTGCTTCGTGGGAACTGTGGGGTGCGGTCAATAGGTAGCAAGACACAGTAGCACCCTGGCCAGCTGCACCTCCGTCTTTGGGGTCCGGAGCGTCAACTGGAGGCTGGTAGTGGGGGTGAATGAGGCCCAGGGTTTACAAACCTGGTCCGGTACTCTGGTCTTCCTCCCTCTCTCTGGAGTAGTCCGCAGTACTCCCCAACACACCCTCACCCTCCACAGTTGCCCCTTTTCCCTCCCACACCTACTGACCGGATGGTAGAGAAATAACTGGGTTCCCCCCGCAAGCAGTACCCTCCCTTATGTGAGACGACCAGAACCCTTACAATGGAAATGGAAAAGGTAGAATAGCAAGGGGTTACGATTACATATATTACCCGTAGCAAAGGGTTAGGGTTAGGGTTAGAAATAATGAAAGACACACACACAAGACTCCCATCTACATCCTTTACTGTTATTTAAACAAATCTACATCTACAAATATTTAATAGCAATGGGTCCACGGAAGGTAGTTCTACTATTACTCAAGTTGTAATTCAATACCTTGCAAACACTTATATTGTACACCCACACAGTATAGACTCAGGTATTGCAGACCCAAAGTTAATAGACCCAGATATTGTAGACTTCAATATACTTGACTCCTTACCCACGTCTGGGCTAGTACCAATAATAATACCTCTTCTTAGGCTTTACTTATATGGCAGCGTTACGTTTACCCCCAAGAGGGGAAGGGTTAAATAGATGGGAAAGTAATATTACACACACATGGTATCACGCTCAAAGAAAAGGAAATAAAACCAAAGTGTGGGCCCACAATTACCAAAACAAAAGCCCTATGCTAATGCCGGCATGTAATGTTTATGGGGTACCCCTATGCACTGTGGTTAGCAAACACCAGCTTCGCCCGTAGGCTGCGACACACTGTGTAATGTACGATAGGATCCTGGGCGCCGAAGCCCTAATGTTTACTCTACCAAAATGGCGGCCGCGCCGCTCCACCACCGTCCTGGTGGCAAGATGGCGTCGAACACTCGCGCCGCAGGTGCTAGCAGGCGGAGCTATAGCAGAGAGGCAGTGCTGGCTGAGCTGGTGCTGGGCGAACTCTGCTGGTGGTAAAGAACTCCCCGTGTCCTGCAGGCAGCCTGGAGCAGGTGTGCTGCTGTTCTCCGGTGCAGACAGCTGTTGACGCCCGGGCAGACTGCTTGGATGTCCCGTACGTCTCTGGCACGCAGACTATACCGTCACTGTAACTAGGTATAACACGAGCAATGCTACTGTGATCCTTAGCCGCACGCTACTTATACCGCTCACTGTAACTAGGTATAACTCGACTCTTAGTGCCCGACTCTGCACTTAATGTTCATAATATCATAACACTGGTACTGCTAGGAGATCGTCTCCACTAGCCAGTACTTCCTATCACCCGTTGTCCTTTCCCGGGGCACTCCGGCATAAACGTCAGCAACGGGGCTGTCTAGAGCTCCCGTTAGCTGTGTCCTCTCGTGTTCAAGTTCACAGCCGAAGAGAGCGACTTCCGCGGCACTTCTCCCTTTATCATCTCTCAGCTCTCTCCGCCACTCTCTGCCTGCTACTGCCCCCTGCTGGTCCCGCCTGCCAGTCACACGGGGAGACGCACTGTAAAATATGAATCAATACTGTCATTTATGATCCGTATTCACATGCTCTTGGGACGGGGACGTTTGTGTCATTGTTCGTGTGAATCAATGACACTAGTTAGAATGTCTTTGTGTACAAAAAGGGATATAAACACAGTCAGCAGTTCTGAATAATATACCATATTTTCCAGACTGCTACATATACAATGTGCTGTTTTTCTTCTATGTCCCTATGCTATACTTGCTGTTACTAACTATACTATACTATACAACAATCACAATATTTTCTTAAAGTGTAATTTTCCTTCCTTAGTTTAAAGTGTCCTTTTCTTGTGTGTTTAAAGTGACCTGTGGTGCATTTGTGTGTGCGAGTGCAGAATGTTGTGTTGTGTTGTGTTGTGTGTGTGTGTGTGTGTGTGTGTGTGTGTGTTCATGTGTGCTTGTGTGTGGAGAGTTCATTGTTGAATGAATGAACGAATGAATGAATGAATGAATGAATGAATGAATGAATGAATGAATGAATGAATAAAAACTTTATTTAACAGATTGCAGAATGGGTACAATACAGTACGGCTCAATACACACAATTGTTAAGGGGATGCAGACCAGAGAAAAACGTTTGTCTTGTTTACATCAGGGTCCCCCATTTTCAATTCATATCGACATTTATGACATACACAACATACATGACATTTATGGCATAGGGACATACAGGTATTTAGTACTGATACATTTGTGACATAAACGGTATTCAAATATGCAGTACTGTTACCCATAGATGGGTTTGCTCACCCATTCTGATGGCCTGAGGGAAGAAGCTGAGCCTTAGTCTCTCTGTTCTTGCTGCGTGTGTGCGGAGGCGCTTGCCTGACTGCAGCAGCTTGAACAGGCTGTTATTGGGTCGGTGAGGGTCCTTCATTATTCTACAGGCTCTGGATTTGCACCTCCTATTGTATAATAAGGATGTCTCAGAGGGATCAGTCCTCTTATCTGCTGCTCTAACCCCTACACACCGACTCAACACGACCCCCACAGTTCACTGGAGATGGAAATGACATGTCTCTGGTAATCCGAAGGTTCCCGGTTCGATTCCTACTCCTCCCGGGCAGCGTGTCGAAGTATCCTTGAGCAAGACACCCCTCCCAGGCCCAGTTAGAACATTCCTGAACTTGAACTTACATCGGTTTGTGGTCGATTATTAGTTACTGGTTATGTCAAAGTACCTCGTATTTGGTACCCCTTTGACGCTAACAACTAGGGCTTTCCAATGATATAAAATATGTGTATGATTATCATCATTACTGTTATTATTCTTCATATGTACAGCAAATCTTTTGAGTTGAACTTGAACTTGAACAAACAAAATAATTTTCAAGCACTTTACTTACTTGGGATTAGACACATTTTAGTGTATGATATTTAGCCAATGTTGTGGGCAATATAGAACAGCTGATGATTAGAAATATCATCTATTGTTAAAAAGTTATGAATGAATGAAAAAAAAATATATATAAATCTTCATCCAGGATTTTTTATTTTTTTTTGTTATTACTATTATTTATATAATAATGTAATGTGTGTGTGAACATTTTTATTCAAACATACCCTGTTCTCTTCCTCAAGCCTTGTCTTCCTCTCTGCTAGGCTGCCAGCCTGATCTCTTGGGTTGGGGGGGTCAGTGTGGGGGGTTGGTGCTGACCTAGCTCAAAGTTAGCTTGACCTAGCTCAAAGCTAGCTCTGCTGCCATCTGGTGGCCGGCCTAAAGGGATATTCCATCCTTCTCCATTTCCGGCCTCAGTTGATCAAATAAAAATAAAAATATATAGAATATGAGCCAGTAATCCATACACTAATAACAGCAAACACACTTTTTAGAAAAACATCGTTACGCTCCGGCAATTGACGGATCCGAGCCCGTGCGCGAGCACCGGGGATGAGCGCTGTTTTCCGGGGTATTTTTTCCCAAGCTTCGTGAGCCTTGAAATGTTTGCTGGAGCGAAACAGATTCACCAAAATGACAGCAAACACTTTTCACAAACACTAGAAACGGTCAGAAACTGAATGAATGCTATACAATATGTCCAACAACTGCCTATAATTTATTAAAAACACTACTTACACAGTCGTTTCAAAATGCACGCTAAGCTCTTTGTTCCTGCGAAGTTCCACCGCTCCGTCTCTCAGTCTCTCCAAATGTCAACAGTGATTTTCCAACCAATCCCATTAAGGCGAGACACTGCAGGTGAATAGTCAAATATACTTTTTTTGTTGATTTTGAGATTTTGTTATATTTTGCTTCCTAAACATGTCTTCTATGAAACTAGTGACAATAAAACGTCAATAACACACATTTAGTTGTTTATTTTACATCATTTTGCCTTATTGTATCCATAAATGTGCACATATTTAATGGGGAAGTGCCTCATTTGCATATATAAACATACATTTCAGAAAACTTGCAATATATTTTTTCTTAGTTTATATGTACATAACAAATTGGGAAAGTTTCATAGTGATATCTATTCAAATATTTTTTGCCTATTAGGGGGTACTACACTGTACTACACTGTTTGTAGCCTGTGTGTAGTTCTGTTCAGTTCAATAACATCATTATTATTATTATTCAGTTATCAGGCATGTGTTTAGGTTGTCTATTACTAATGGTTTGATTAGGTATTGTGTTTGTAAATATCTGTTTAAAAAAAAAAAGTATGGCATTTTACAATACAGAACTTTGAAGGCGTTTTCCCAAAAATGAGTTTTAAGAGTTTTTCCTCATACTCTGAGCCAGAAATCTCCACTTCAGTAGCACTCACATACACCAAACCTTCCAGTTCTATTCATATCTATGTTCTGAAGGTATTTACAGAAGGGTTTGTTGATATCGCATTCATACCCTGATTTATATCACATTTTATTCCTAAAAACATGGCGAAATATGGAATTTTACCATAAAAATGGACTGAATGGAGTATTTTCTGATTTATGGAGTGATAAAAAAGAGATATCCAAAATCCCCTCTGTAATAACCTTTGGCTCTAATATGTCAACAAAATTAAACTATAATTTTGAAAATGGCTTTATCCAATGTTCAGATTTCTGTCCTGGAATTATATGCAAATGAGTGCATATTTAAGTAGATCATGCCTCATTTGCATATTTAAACATACAATTTCAGAAAACTTGTAATACAAAAAAGTCTTGTCTTAATATAAGTAATCAACTGGGGAAGTTTCATTGTGATATCTATTAGTTAATTTTTTTACCCTATTCACCTGCAGTGTCTCCCACTTCCGGAAAGAGACGGACATCCTCTTTTTTAAATTTTTTATTATTGATCTTTTTCCCCCTCCTTTTTCCTCCGATTTTCTCCCATCCCAATGTTAGTCGTTATGCCAATTCCCAATCCCCTTCCTGGTCGCTGTGCACTTACCCCCCACAGTCGGTCTGGGAGAGTGGAGGCTATCACGTGCTTCCTCCGACACACGTCTAGCCAATCAACCGCTTCTTTTCACCTGGCAGCGCGGACTCTCACTGAGAGGGTGTAACGTGTGGAAGGATCACACTAACCCCCTTAGATCCTATCCGCGCTTAGCAGGCGCCCCGACCGAACTGTAGGAGTCGCTGTTTACAACGACCCGGACCCACCCCGCCAGCTTTCCCACCCTCTAATACTGCCAATTGTATTAGTGTGAACGGCCAGCCAAGCTGGTGACAATGCCGGAGCTGTGAGCTGGACAGGCGAATCCAGCATCTCCGGTGTTGGTGACGAACGCAATCTCCGCTACGCCACCTGACCACCACTGAGACGGACATCCTCTTAACTCATTCACGGCCAGCCATTATCTCCATCCTTGTAGTCAATGGGCCACGCTTTAAAAGATAGGCATTTTCACTGTGCGTCACAATGTTTGCAGAGCTATATCTATATTCTATATTATAGCTATGGACAGTCACTTGACGAGCTATGGCTCATTTGACAGTGACTATCTCTCGTCCACACATGTAAAAAAGAGTAAATCTTTTCATATACGTTCGCGTGTTATCCCGTCGTGAATATTGTATAGTTTCAGAGTGATCCTGGCTAATTCCTGGAAGCTGCGTTATGGAGCGCTATGTGCATTTTTTGCGAAAGTCGTTCGTGTTGCTCGGCTGGACATGATATTATTTCCAAATCAAAGGTATATAATGGGTATTATGTTTCATCATGAAGGCATCAAAGGGGGGGGGGGGGGGTCGTTTTGTGATGCTCTGATCGTCAGCAACGGCATACGTTTTGAATACTACATACGTTGATCGTTGCGATCGATGTGAAATCATTGTAGGGTAAAAGTAGGATTGATGTCATATAGTCCTTACCTTTGATAGGAGGTATTGCAAACAAATATTCCAATTGTCTGATCACGATTTCCAGTATTGATGTCCATCAGGTCCCTGACATGAAATGGGACAAACTATGCATGAAGTGTGCTGGACGAGTTCCAAAATGCTCGAATGAAACCTTTCACTTGCCCGGGTACCATTTCTCTGCCCGAACCATATATAATGTAACATGTAAAAATCGAATAAAAGAAAAAACTGTGAAAACGATCGAAAACCCGACTATACTCGGGTTTTGGCGCTCAACGCATGGCGAGATAACCCGACTAATAGTCCTGGTTGGCCGTGAAGGAGTTAAAGGGAAAGTCCTTAGCTTCAAGAATCTGTTGAAATTAAGGTAGGAGTGTATTCTGCATGACAACAGCACCTCTCCAGCGTCGACGTTGCATTTCGGACTACAGGAGTTCCCCTAATTGCTCCTGATGTGCAGGTTGGCACCTTCAGATTCAGATTCAGATTCAGATTCAGATTCAGATTCAGATATTGATACTGATTCATAACTTTAACAGTGCATGAACTTTTTTCACAGATAAAAATGTGTGCAAAACAGGACAAAACAGTGATACAACGAGACAAGACGACCTTGCATTGCCTCTGTGAATGTAAAATAAATAAATAAATGGTGCATTTATATAGCACTTTTATCCAAAGCGCTTTACAATTTTGTTCCTCACATTCACCCATTCACTCACACACCGATGGCGGAGGCAACCATGCAAGGTGCCAACCTGCACATAGGCGAGCAATTAGGGGTTAAGTGTCTTGCTCAAGGACACACGCTGCCCTGGAGGAGCTGGAATCGAACCGGGAACCTTCCAGGTGACTGCTCTACCGCCTGAGCCACTGTCTGCCCTGTGTGAGTGAATGGGTACAAATGTGTGGAACAAATTGTAATAATTGGATAAAAGCTGCTATATAATTGCAGCCATTTACCATTTACATGAAAGCTTCTCTCAGTAAGTATAAGAACGTTTCAGGTTTGCAGTGATGAGACCTCGCCAGGCACGACCAGACAGCCAACAGCTTGCTAGTATATTACCACCCAGATTGGCGAGGGCCTGCCTTTGGAACAGCATGACGAATATGATTATGGGTGATTATGTGCAGTAATCGGACAACAGCAGGACCAACGGACATTTCAGACCTACTTAAATGCTAATGATGTGCAGCTAACCTCCCCCCTCCTTCCCCGATGCTGCAATGATGCCTGAATTTCCCCAAGGGGATTATTTATTTTATTTATTTATCCAGAAATGTCCCATTGAGATACAAGATCTCTTCTTCCAGGGAGTCCTGACCAACACAGCACACAACAAGTTTCAACATAAAAACAAAGGGCATTAAACAAAAAACATACAAATCAAATACAAACACAGAAGGCCATTTGTGCAGTGGCAAGGAGCATAATCAGATCAGCAATAGCATCAGGTAAAACAGTTGCATGTTTCATGAAGGGCTAGTCGTAACATACCTTTAAAAGCATTCACAGTAGGAAGTGCCTCTAGACAAAGTTTCACTTCCATGAAAAGGGAGCATACAGTAGTAGGAGAATGCAGCATTACCAAACTCTGACTGCATCAAAGGAACATTTAAAAGCATCCCATTTGCTGCTCGTCTGGTATTAAAAAAGCAAGTATAAAAGGACAGAAGTCTGGAGATATATAAGGGCAGCTTAGCTAGCAATGACTTCATGATAAAAATCAACATGTGTGATTGTCTTCTTTGATACAGAGAGGACCATCCTAAAGACTGATACAAAGTGCAGTGGTGGGTGCGATAGGTGGGATCAATTAAGGAATATCTTATCTTATCTTATATGTATAGGCGTCTTATTGCACGCAGGACTGGATCCTATATTGCAAGCCAAGGTCTATGAATTTGGGGCTTTGGTTGATGCACCGAAAGTGCACTGTCCCTGAAAGAAAGACAAAATAAGTAGCACCTAAGTGTGAACAGGCTGGTGCTACTACTCTGCTGCATCCCCCCCCCCCCCCCCCCCACAATCACAGCAGATGTTCTGTGCAACGTACAGTATAGCAGACTGTAGCTATTAACACACACATGCATTCTCCAGTGGAATCCACAGCCTTACAAAAGAAAGCAGGGACGATAAATTGGCAGCTCGGATTGATAAACTAGCCCTCAAGGGAACCATGATGAATACGAGTGGTATGGCGGTGAATCTCACACATATGGCTCTGCACACACACAAATAGGAGTGCCAAGTCTTTCAATAGACCAATTCGACTTGTGGGAAGCGATCAGCAGAGGTCTGTATATGACAACAGATGGTGTGAGGTTTGTGATTGGCTTTTACAGAAAATCATCGCAACCCCAGTCCATAACCATGGTGACCACGGCCTTCAGCCAACTCTGGTATTGCAGATGAATTTTAGATTTTCCTATGTTGGCTTATGTTCTTTTCAGGAAAGTTTTTTGTTGATTGTTGATTGTTGATTTTTGGTTGTTTGTTTGTTTGTTTGTTTGTTTGTTTTATCTTGCAAACTTTAACTTTTTTTGTTCTTTTCTGGATCGGTTTTTGTTGATTTTTGATTGTTGATTTATGTTTTTGTTTGTTATATTTTGAAAACTTTAACTTTTTTGAATTTGTTTTTTGAATTAGGGGTAGGTTGCTCTATAAGCCTTCGGCTTCAAACCTATCGTTTTCGTTTGTTTATTTGTGAAAATGTTTGAAAAATTATTAGTTTGTTTATTTATTTGTAAACATTCGGGGGAAAAAAAGATAATAATAATTCATTCATAATTCATTCAAAATGACAGACCATAACGATCATAAGGATATTTCCCGCACAGATAGGGGGCAAAGCCTGAAAAATAATATAAAGTATAGTGTAGTATAGTATATATAATATAAAACAACTGTCAACTAAAAGTGTAGCAAAAGCAGTCAAAGTCTACAGTCTCTAACAAGTCAAACAAAGACCAGAGCAAACAGTAAACCCAGACGAAGGCTCAAACCAAAACAGAGGCCAAATCAAATGCAAGAGAGGGTTCAGGGATCCTCAAACACATCGAACCAATCGGGTGAGGCTTGGAAAGGTAATCCACCGATGGAAAAGTAGACGAATGGTGGATTACTTGACTGGAGGATTAAAAAAAAAGATGGGGACAAATAAACACCAGCAAAGCACACTATAGCGTACGACAAGGGGGCGAGAACCGTCACTGCCAACACCGTTCGACAAGCCCAGCTGCCTTTCCTATATACTCACCGCGTGCCGCTGTTTCATCAGAGACGCAAACTCCTGGTCGTGCCTTAACTACTATAACCTTTGTACTGTCTTTTACTATAGTATGCACTCTGTTACTAAGGAATCTACCTTGCCCTCGTACAGAACCACGTTGGCCTGGGATTTGCGTTTTTTTTACATTTGAGGAAAACAAGAAAACGGTCATGGGTGCAAGATTGTGTACCTAAGACAGGGGTGTAGCTCCAGATTCTGGGCCCCATGAAAGAATGTATGTGTAGGCCCCCAGTGAATGTGAGCGCGCGTAAGCGCGCGAGCGAAAAAAAATGTGGCAATTTTTTTATTGATGAAAACGCATAATATGGTTTTTACCTATACATTCGGATCAGCAATTCAGCACCTGCACTGTTGGTGGGTGAGCCTAGTAAAGGATGTTGCATTGCGTTCATCTTAGTCTACCAAAGCCCCCCCTCTCTCTCTATATATCTCACACACACACACACACACACACACACACACACACACACACACACACACACACACACACACACACACACACACACACACACACACACACACACACACACACACACACTTCAGAAACAAACATAGTATCAATGAGAGCATCAATAATACACCTGAGTGATGTCTAGTAAATTTTTTTTTCTTTCTTTTTGCACTGGCCTCCCATCATCACCGCACAAAGCCTCTTCTTCAAGGTCCTTGACCTGGCCTACTACCGTGCAGCGAAATACGCCTCCGGTCAATGGTCTCTACCTACGTAACTACACACCCTCAAGACCCCTACGCTCTGCATCTTCTGGCCGCGCCTCAGATCCACTCCTATATCCGAGCTCCTGGGGGCGGGGGGGGGGGGGGGGGGGGGGGTGGGGTCATCAAAGAGAAGCAGGCAATTCTCGGTCCTCGCTCCGCAATTGTGGAATGAACTTCCCGCCACAGTCGCGGGACAGCAGAAACCCGCTCAATTTGTCTCCGTCGACTAAAAACACACGTCTTCAATCGATATCTGAAAAATATATATATATAAAAATAACTACTAACCTTCATCTTTTACTCTTATGCACTTTGCTACTAAGTAATCTACCTTGCCTATATTACTATACTATGCTAATATATCTCTACTACTATAGCTACTATGCTAATAGGTCTATTATACTACTAGCTACTGTGCTACTATGTCTATACAAATTAAAGGCTTATGACTGTGTCATAACTATCTCCATAACATCTTCTTAAATAACTCCATTACACCCACAATTGTAACTTAAACAAGCAGTATAACCATTTCGGTAACTGTGTCATTCCTGTTACTGAGGTGTCAGCCCTGTTAATTGTACAATATTCTGATGTAATTTAAGAAAATAAAATAAAAATTTAAAACAAACTCATTTTATATGTTAAGTAATAGAAACCAGAAATTGGGATATTATTATTTTGCTTTCATAACTTTTTCTTAAATCAAAGATGCTGTGAAAGGGTCCATTGTGAATGGGCATATTTATTCATGGAAAAAAAGGTTAACTCGTCAATATTCTAATTCTACAAACACACTATTGTAACAAGGGGCTTTTATCTTTCATATGATATCATAATTATTCTAAATATGTATTTATAACCTTTTCAAACAGTAATTGATATGTAGTAACAGGGCTGACGAAAAACAAATATGCATGTTGTTTAAATGTGAAAACAATTACAAATATAATAGCCTGAGATGGCACGGTACATTTGTCTGAGAGATAAGAATCCACTCCACTTAATACAAAAAATTTATCCAAAACTTTTAAAACTATACTTTTCAAATCAAACATTAAAAAGTGAAAATGGCAAGCTGTCGTAGAATGACCCCTATTACTACTATGCACTCAAAACCGTAGAGGCCAAATTCAACACTGTTTGTTGAGTTATACCCTTCCTGCTGAGTTGTTGTTCACAATTTGTGAGTGGCTTTGGATAAAAGCGTTCAGCTAAATGTCAAAATGTTTGTTTCCATGGTAATTCCAAAGTATACCCACAAGCCTCGCCATGTGAACACCAGTCTGGAGCGAGTGCTGCGGAATTGAGAGGACAACGTTATGAAACCAAAACAACAACAACTGACAGAATACACTAGTGGAATTATATGCTCATGATTACCTCATTTGTTCTTAAACGCCATAGTTTTGATGATTTGTGCATTTTATTCATGGCCACATGGAAGGCGAAGAAGACGTCACGATGAATGTCACGATAACCAGCGAGAGTGACGGCTACGGCAGCCAGGCAGCGTGAATACTTTCCCCAAGGCAGTTGTCCTTCCGCGTTCGGTTTGCGCGGCCTGATTGGCCACTGACGCTTCTCTCAGCGCCCAATCGCGTTGCGCCTAGCTTTCAGTTCCACAGCCCAAGTCCTCGCCCATTTCCTCGTATTGTTTTCATCTCTCTATATTAACGTAACGCGCTATTCATATCAATCGACATCACATCAATATATAAATAACGTATTGTTTTCATCTCTCACATCAATATAAATAACGTATTGTTTTCATCTCTCACATCAATAGTCCTCGCCCATTTCCTCGTATTGTTTTCATCTCTCTATATTAACGTAGCGCGCTATTCATATCAATCGACATCACATCAATATATAAATAACATATTGTTTTCATCTCTCACATCAATATAAATAACGTATTGTTTTCATCTCTCACATCAATAGTCCTCGCCCATTTCCTTGTATTGTTTTCATCTCTCTATATTAACGTAACCTGCGCTATTCATATCAATCGACATCACATCAATATATAAATAACGTATTGTTTTCATCTCTCTATATTAACGTTAGGCTGTAAAAATCTGTTCTATAGGCTATATTTAGTCTAGTTTATTAGACATAAAGCATTTAAAAATACTTTGATTAGTCTACATCAATAGCACATTGTCAAGGTTGACAGAATAAAGTTCCAGCACGGTAGCTATTGAGTTAGTATATTGTGCACGGCGGTAGCGAGTTAGGCGATAGTTAGTTAGTTTTAGTATATTGTGCACGGCGGTGGCAGTTTTAGTATATGATGCACGGCGGTAGCGAGTTGAGTGATAGTGAGTTGAGTGATAGTTAGTTTTAGTATTATGATGCACGGCGGTAGCGAGTTAGGCGATAGTTAGTTAGTTTTAGTATATTGTGCACGGCGGTGGCAGTTTTAGTATATTGTGCACGGCGGTAGCGAGTTGAGTGATAGTGAGTTGAGTGATAGTTAGTTTTAGTATATGATGCACGGCGGTAGCGAGTTGAGTGATAGTGAGTTGAGTGATAGTTAGTTTTAGTATATGATGCACGGCGGGTAGCGAGTTGAGTGATAGTAGTATATTGAGCGAGTAGTTAGGCGATAGTAGGGCTAACGCGATTGGGCGCTGAGAGAAGCGTCAGTGGCCAATCAGGCCGAGGAAAACCGAACACGGAAGGACAACTGCCTTGGGGAAAGTATTCACGCAGGCAGGCAGATACAGGTTCTAGTTTATGAGCGGATGCAGGTGTCAGTATAAATGTCCATGATAGTATCCTTGAAAGC